>NC_056732.1:318731577-318771577 GCF_019279795.1 Protopterus annectens | reverse complement strand
ATATATACATATTTTATATACATATTTTACACATTATCAGATTATGTAATGTTTAATATATATTTTACACTGTCAGATTATATAATGTTTAATATTTGATTAATGAGATTATGCATGACAGTAAGGAGAAGTATTTCAAACATCATAAATTTGCTTCACTTAAATACTTATATATATATTTTTTTATGTGATTACTGTAACATACTTTTGACTATGATAACATAATTATATTGCAGCTTACCACATTTTCAAAATAAGTTTGCACAGGCTGGATCCCTTTCCCGAACAGAATTACAGAAGTCAGAATGTTGTACACAATTTGACTTCGGAAAAGCACTTAAGACAATGACATTTTAAATGTGATATTTGATTGTGTTATTCTGAAGTTTCTTTAAAGTACTGAGGTTTGAAATGTAATATATTTACTTGGTTATTGTAATGTTCCTCAAGAGGAATGCTTTCTGTGATATACAATCGGAAGTACCAAGCTGTCATTATTTGGTATATCCTAGCATAAAAGTATTTTCCAGAGTTGTTTTTCTTTTGTTGTAAAGACTGATTCTTTATCTTTCATATTATGCCTAAAGTAATGTTTCCAGTAGTACAGACAGAAAATTGCAGTGAGCACCGAAACTTGGCGTGTTAACAAGCGTGAAGTAACAGGTAGCAGGACATTCTTGCACACTGGAGAATGAGCGAATTTGCTGTAAACATTTCAGAAAATATAAAAGTATAGGGATAATTTGGGGAGATTGTAAATACCTTGCAAACACTGAACACAGCTATATATCCCACCATCCGAGATGTTCAATGAATATGACATGGAAAACAGAGCACCTTCATCAGTTGCTTCATTTTTTTAAAATTGTGTTGTTGTGCTAAAAATGAATCTGCCATTTTTGGAATTCAAAGTATGCCATTCTTAAGGCTTGTGTCTCTGTACAAAACATAAGCGGTCTATATGTCGGGAGGGAAACATTTTCTTCTCAGAATAGTTTAGTAGCTTAAATATTTCAATGTAATTTATCAAGTGAGTAATACATCCAGAAAAATAAGGAACAGGTTACATAGCTGCTGAAAAATGTCACAGTAATGACTGTAAATCTGTCATTTTAGAATAAGAAATGATAACCACTAAGGAAAGGAAGGAATGAAACTAGAAAGAAAAGATTGGGATAAATGGTAGATGCAGAAAGGAAAGTCATTAAGGAAAAGTAAAGGAATAATAAAACACTGGTGCCACACATGCTAGTCCAAAACAGACTAAATAATAAAATCCCAGATCTGCATGTTTTAATAACAGAGTATGATCTAAACAGTGTAGTTATCTCATAACATAATAAAATAAGAATGGAAGATTGCAGTAACTTGCTGTATTCATTTTAAGAGATGGAGTTTAAAAATCAAGGGAAAATTGGGCCTGTTATGTCAGAAAGGGTACTGAAGAGATTTAACTATAGAATCTTTGAAAGGATGACATTCGTAAGTCAGGGTGTGGTGTGGTTTGATGTACTGGGGTTCTATAACAGTGGCTAGTAGTAATAGGAATTACCTCTAGAGTCCTTTCACACAGTACCTATTAAGAGAGATTAATTATTAGAAAGTAAAATGAATGCACAAGATAAATAAACTAGAATAAATGATTTTTCCTTGGAGAGGGAAACTATGACACATTTATTACTAGATGGCAGAGGAGAGTATGTCATTTTAGACCTGGTGTTTACAGGGGTGGACAAATATGACAACAATAAGTATGACAACAACATGATAGTCCAATGATCGTGAAAAGACATGTGATACAGTGACTATGAGGAATTCACAGCCCCTGAGATTCAAATCATGGATTTCATTTTCTTTCCACAGCAAACTACTGTTACAGCCAGCTACCACTGACAACTTCAAGAAACTTTTATAAAAACATTCACTTACCTCCTTAATGTACATAATATCCCCCTGAATATCTTAAAATTGCAATCCATATAGTAGCATACCCCATATCAATAACAACCCATAGATCTATCAGTGAATAATGCATACTTGTTTGTACATAGTTGCACATTATCTTTATATACAAGGCAGACAATGACTTTAACTTTTGAACTTTAGGCCAGTAGACATCCTGTCCCTCAAATGAACATTATAAATACAACAACTCTGTCACTATCCGACTTATACCAACCTCTTATCTCAAATATAATATGGTTTTAGGTCAGTGTACAGCACTGATGCTGAAATTTTATACATCTTAAATACACTAATATCACATCTTAATGAAAATTATCTAAACTTTTATATATCTTAAATACACTAATATCACATCTTAATGAAAATTATCTAACTTCTGCAATTTTCCTTAACTAGTCCAAAACTATTAATGCAGTCTGTGACAATCTGCAAATTAAGAGACTTATCCAACTCAGATTATTCAGTTCATTCACCATCTGGTTCTCTAGCTACCTCTCTGACTGGTCAAAAGTATTTTTGGAAAGACATCTACTCTGCATTCACCTGTATTTCAATAGGTGTCCCACAGTGTTCCATTCTTGGTCATCTTCTGTTCAACATATTCAGCAATGGCCTTCGTAACTCTGTTGAAAATGGAACTTCAGTTCAGTATATAGATGACTCTACCTTCATTTGTTATGTCAACACCCTCCCAGTTACAAAATCTAACCCAGTAAGCCTTTAATAAATGGAATGAGTTGTTAGGGCAATCACAACTCACTCTGAACACACACATACAAAAACTAAAATGATGTCTTTCTTCTTAAGCTAAAAAAGTGTTTTAAGAAAAGATCTAAACTTGCTACTAACCTGCCAAATAGGTTGCACTACTGTAAAGCCCTTCAGCAACTTCACTGACATGAACTACATAACATTTTCATTTATTCTCGACTTAAAAATGATCATAGCATTTTTTACAATCTTAATAAATGTACAGCTATAAATCATAATTATACTAAGCAGGTTCCTAAAAAGAGACCTGAGACCTTAGCACCTCAGCCAGGTACTATTACCAAATCAAACAACCACTATGGTGACTCTCTGTACTCAGTTCAAGTTGCTAAAATCTAGAACTCCATTTCTCCTGAAATTAGAGCAGAAACAACTCTAAATATGTTCAGTTAAAACTAAATCAGTTCATAACAAACAAAGGTTTATATTATTGCATAAAGTGGTTTACAACTGAAACATCCTATGTAACACTTCTTGCTTTCTCCCCCAAATCCATCCATCCATCCATCCATCCATCCATCCATCCATCCTCAAACCCTTTTTCCCATTTCTGTACATGGGGTTGGGGTGTCACTTTCAACAGCAGCAATCATCTTGAGCAAAGGGTTACACCACTAGATGGCTAACCCTGCTGTGGTAGTTCATCTGTACCATTCACTCACACCTATGGCCAATTTAGAGTGTCCAGTCCACTTACTGCATGCTTTTTTGGAATGTGGGAGGAAACTGGAGCACCCAGATGAAACCCACACAACCACAGGGAGGACATGCAGACTCTCCACAGAAAGCATCCCAGCCGAGACGTGAACAGAAGAACTTCTTGCTGTGAGGTGACAATACTAACCACTGCACAAATGCAGCCACCCCATAATCATATTTGAATACTATACTTCTCCAGCACTCCTTCTTTCTCTTTCGTTCAGTTATCCACTGATGTTTTTTTTTCCTTCCCCATCCTCCCACCAACACTTCCCACCCTCTTCATTATCATTCATAATCTTTCACCCTTGTTACTTCATTCCCGTTCTTTTTCTACCTTTGCATTCTGCCGCTGCATTTCTACTAGACTTGTACACCACTTCCTCTTCTACCTCTTTATTCCCTCTTCCTCTTTTCTTCTTTCATCGATCTAATCTTCCCCATACATCTTCTCCATTTCCACTTCTCTACTTCCCCATGTCCACTACTATTCTCCTTCACATTGCTTTATGTCTATTAACTCATAGTTTTATTTGTATACTCTTCCTTTCTTATGTCCAAACTGCTCTCTAATGCCTTCTCCCACCTCCAATTAATATGTTACTCAAATGAGTTGATCTGAATAGTTAGGAATTGAAGAAGCATCTTTTTAGAAATATTTGCATTATGAAAATGCCATATTGTCTGCACTGTAAAATTGTTTCTTATTCTCATATAATTGTCAGGTTCTTTCTCATAGGTTCATATTCATAGGCGTTTACTAGGCTAATGACCACAAGGGCCTTTTTAAGCCTAGCCATGCAACCCAAATCTCTGACAAGTTCTGGTACTCTTGATAAGTGTAAGCAGGGCCTTGGGAGATGAAGCATTTACAAGCAGGGGGCTATGAGATAACAGTTTATAGGCTGATTGTGTCCATTAGAGACATACCATGGATGAATTTCCTGTTCCCCATCCAATTGTCCAAGTTACAGCTGAAATGGGTTAGGGAAGAACTCTACTTCACATGGATGGGGAGCCTGTTCCAGAGATTGGGTAGTCACTAGAATACATACCTGGCTGTTTAGCTGTTTCTATTTATTTCACAGGCAAGGTTTAAGTCTTTAGAATGGGTAATTCTGGTGCTATTTGTTTTGCACATATGCAGATGGTCCATCAGGGTGGTGTCTGACAATGCCTTGTAAGACAGGCATAGATCTCCCCTCAACACCCTGTAGGAGACAGAATACAGGGATAGGACCTTGAGGTGGTCTGCATAGGACATGTTACTTATGCCCTGTATTCTTTTAGTGATGAACATATGTGAACGTTCCAGTTGTTGGATGTGCCTGGTTAAGTATATACCAAAGGTGCCTTGTACTCATTGATGGGTCTGGTGAATGCTGAATGCAGTCAAACAATGACCTCCTTGGGCATAGATGCCACACCTTTGTTTATAAGTTGCACATCATAGAATGATTTCCTCACTACTGTGGACACATGATGGTCAAAGGTATGACAGCTTACTGTTTATATGTGTTCCCAAGTCCCTGACTACTACATCAGCTCTAAGAGGTGAGTTGTCAATATGATAGTTACCAGGGATGGATGACTTCCTGAAGGATACTATTATGCATGTCTTGACATTTAGTTTTAGTCCATGGCTCTGACACCAGTTATTTGTGTCAGCTCTTCCTGGACAACATTTGTGTCAGTGGGAGATTTTATCACTGCTCATTTCACTTATCTTTATAAAATTAGTTTTATTAGGTTTGTGTGTTCATAGTTATATACTGTGCTAAGGACCAACAGGGTCTATATAAGCCTAGCCATGCAACCAAACCCAATTGTGTCCCCATGTGACATAGACATATATTTAGAGGGGTATGCTAGTTAGGAGGTTGCTAAAAGATTAGTGGGGGATTATGTTTGTTAGGGAATATTTACTGTTGGACTGTGTCTATCAGAGACACCGAGGAAAAATCAGGGGTACATTTTTGATTTCTCATCCAGTGGTCAAGGTTACATTTGAATAAGGCTAGGAAGGACTCTGCTTCACATGGATGGGGAGCCTATTCCAGCGGGAGGGGATCCTTTGAAACACATATCTGTCTCACAAGCATGTTCTATTCATGTCACAAGAAAAGTTAAAGCCTTCAAACTACTGTCTCTGGTGATATTCATTTTGCTGATGTGCAAACGGTCCTTCAGGGCTGGATCTCAGGATCCCTTATATGCCAGGCATAGATCACCTCTCAGTAACCTGTAGGAGAGTGTGTACAGAGATAGGGCTTTAAGGCACTCTGGATAGGGAAATGTGTTAATACCCGGGATTGTGGGCATTCCAACTGTTGTATATGCATGGTCAGGTACATGCCAAAGGAGGAATTCTACTAAATGGTGAGTCTGATAATGGGGTGAGTAAAGTGGTACTATAACATCCTTGGACCTGGATGCCATATCCTTACTTATAAGGTGGGCAACATAGAATGATTGTTTTAATACCTTGGCCATGTGTTAGGCAAAAGCCAGATTACTGTTTATATATGTTCCCAGATCCCTAACTACAGGGTCAACACTGAGGGGTGTATTATCAATGGAGTAATTAACCTGGGTGGACTTTTTTTCTCAAAAGGCTTTATAATGCACTTCTTGGCATTGAGTTTTAATCCATGTCTTTGACATTACTCATTTGTCTGTGTTAGACCCTCTTGCAAGACATTATTTTAATGGGGAAAGTCTATGATAGCTCCCAATTTGCACTTGTCTGCAAATTTGGCGAATGAGAGACCCTTGACATTAGCCTTGACTTTATAGAAGTAGACAGCAGACAGGAATGGCCTCAGCACTGAGCAATGAGGTATTCTGCCTGTGACTGGTCTCTTGGTGGAGGTGGTCTCACCAATCCTGACTTCTTGACTCCTATCTATGAGTCAGCTAGAAATTCAATGAGTTATGTAGAGATTTATGCCTAGTTTGTTGAGTATGCCAACAATACCTGAGTAAGGTATTGTACTGAATGCCTTAGCAGGGCTAGGTAGGTAGTATGCACCATTTTTCCCTTATCCGTTGCCTGGTGACCCTCTCAAAAAAGTCTACCAAGTTAGGAAGGTATGACCTTCCTTTGACAAAACCAAATTGGGATGGGTCCAGTGTCTGTAGGCTGCCACTGCCTTTGTTGATCATTTCCATGGTAATTAAGTTCATGCCTTTGCATATTTGACTAGCCAGACTAATATTGGTTGGTTGATGGTCCACCCTTGTGAAGAGGGATAACAGTTGCAGTCCTCCATTGATGAGATATTTAGCCTGTTTTGAAGCTATAGTTGAAAAATGACTCAAGTGGTTTTATTAGGGCATTTTTCAAGCCATTTATGAGGGAATCAGGGACACGTTTTGGGCCCATTGAGGCTGTATTTTTGGCCTTAGGGAATGCCACTATGACCTGCTTCCTGCTAATAGCTTGCTGAGGTTATGCTAGTTGGGATTTCATTGGCGAGGCAAGGAGAGAATGGGGAGTAAAGTTCGATCTGTATTTATCAGCCAGCAGATTCCCTATGTCACTCAGTGAAGGTGGTGCTATTTACCACTAATTTAGCTCACTGCTGCGTGCTACCTTTAAGGTTTCTGACACAGCTGAAGAATCCAGTAAGACCTTGTGATTATCTTTAGCCTCAGAGGCTATTTTGACCTCATAATTGGCCTTTTTGCATTTAATTACTCCTCTTAGTTTCCTGTTTGGTTTAATTTTTGAGCTCTTGCCATTATGAGAGTTGCTCTTTCTGATTTGGCCATGACTTTTTTCCTTTTGTTATATACACTTTTAAGGTCAGGATTCTATCATTGTGGTTTGTTTTAGGGATTTTTTGGGGTGGGAGGGCTTACTTCTGGTAGATACAGCAGACACTATGCAGCCATTTACATGTTTGTACATAGATTCTGTGAACAATTCTGCATAGGTTGCTGTTAAACTCATGGTTTGGCAGACATTGAATTTTGACAAACTGCCACTTAATTGGATGTAGTTTGCCACTGCCACAGCATGTTACTAACATAGTTACAGGTTTATTTGGGTTTACCAAGTTGATTTTTATCGATTTTTATCAGTGAGGATGTGACATGGTGTAAGGTGAATTCTCGGCACAGTATGTTTGTACCTTTGGTTGGAGTGTTCATTATCTGGTCGAGGCTATTTGTGTTAATAAAGTCCAGGAAATGTGCCTGCAATTTGCAGAAAGTGTATGTTTCCCAGTCTATAGAGTAATAGTTGAAGTCTCCTATGAATGGGGTAGTGGACTGGATGGTGAGTTAGTTTTCTAAGATATAAAGGACTTTATCTATGGTAATTTGCATGTGGATGAATTCCAGGGTAATATCCTGTTTAACCATCCTAGAGGTATATTTGTTGCTAATGTAGATCAAGATACCTCCACCATTAGTCTCTCTCTGTGCTGCTGATGGTCTAAATGTGTGGAAGCCATTGAAGCCTTGCACTGCTGGAGTACTATCTGTGGCTTTAAACTATGTCTCAATAATGGCACACATGTTTATATTCTCCAAAGCTAGGAGAACATGTTGGGTGTGCAGGTTCCTAGCATTGAGAAGTAACAGCTTTAGGTTCCTTTGCTTTTAATTATTCCATGGAAATTTTCTCTCCAGGATTCTGCTGAAAAGGGATTAACTGCTTAGTCAGACTATCCTGGTAAAAAATGTTAAATAAAACAAAGTCATTTTTCTAAAGCAAAGGATGATTTTTATAGTGATGGGCCTGGCATACATGGCTCAGAATCTCTGTGAATAAAATCTGGTACATTAGTGATTAATACTTAGAGGTGTGCTGACTAAATATTAAACTAGATAATAACTATCACAACTTACTGTTTCTCTATTAAAAGTGCTCCCTCACATGAGGTTATATGCCTGACACACCTTTGCTAATAAAATATATTAATCTTGATCACTCTATGTTAGAGAAAAGTGAATTTTCCAAGATATTGCAGTCTCATCCTCTAAACAAACAACAAGCAAACAGCACATTTTTGACTGCACATTTAACATTGTAGACTGATACTGTGTGGAAAGAGACACCATACAGAAGATGGTATGTATGTGTCAGCCTTTTCTGTATGCCCTTGGAAGTTATGAATTATCCATACCTGTGGATACAAAGGTAATGTGCAGCTTTGTGAATGCTAGCTACAGGGACCTTTTACAGACAAACAGGGGATGCAGAGAAAGTAGCTCTGCCAATTGCCTTGAGAATACTCTATCAATTTATGTACATTGTGCTACAGCATGTAAAAGGGCATGTGTGGTTTCCACTTACCACAGAGAAGACAGCCAGCACTAAGTGACTAAGCGGGGTTTCTGTGACATAACCCATATCTTTGAGGTACTGGGGGTCAGACTTCATTCATATTGAAATAAGGGTACCTCCTGGTGTCCTGAGGAGAAAGTATATAAACTGTAAAGGGTATTATTCCATCAATGACCAGGTGGTCCATAACATACATGATATCATCTACAATGTGCCTGCAGACCACCCAGGCAGTTTCTATGACTCACACATATGCCATGTATGATCTGTATCCATGAGCGGTCAACTGGTGCCCTAGGCAAAAGGGCTCCATGGTAACCCCCACCACACCACCTGGTGCCCCCATACTGGCTACCTACACCAAATAAATACTGAAGAATCTCCCCTGCTAGACCAGCGCCCTAGGTGGATGCCTAGTTGGCCTATGCCTAAGGCTGGCTATGTCTGTATCAAAAGATTGTGAGGGTTAATTCTCCCAGATATGCCCTGGAGCCCTTGTTGTTAACACAATCCAAAATCCACATAATCTGACAGACAATGAATACAACTATGCCTTATCACAAACCTGAATGATAGTGGAACGTGTTTGAGCTACTGTGATTGTTGGCAACTGTCAAACGTTTTTGTATATTGTTTGTAAATCTTTTAAAAATTTTTGTTATCTTTTTTGTACTACTTGCCCAGCCAGACTCTACCCAGTTAATAAATGTCAAATAAATAAATGAAATAAAAATTTCTCTGCCTAAATGTATTTGGTGGTGCCATGCAATATGAAATTGATACAAGTGCTAAAATATTCTCAGTGTATGCAGTGTTACACAACTTGACAATTAGGAAGGAATTGCAGCAGTAAGGCCAATTGCAGGATGAATGTCTCCCTGTCTGTAGTAAAGAATGAGCCAGATAAGCAACCGTTGGAGGACCCAGCAGCAGTGACTGGACTTGGTAGACACCTACAGGCACAGAATGCTGTGGCAGAGGCAAAGAAGTAGTGGTTTGCACATGGCTCTGGCCCACAAAAAATATATACACTCTACAGTAAAAGTGATGTATGCAAACCCAATACAAGACTATGTTTACTCATGTGTGACCTGACCAAACTGTGTATTAAACACAGGCAGCGCAATTAATAAAATACAAATAGCAGGGTACAGTTATCATCATTTGTATAGGTAATGGTGGAGAACAAGTGTGCAATCTCTTTCACAGGGACATGAGTGAGTGCTGTACAAAATGCAAACTTCAAAATACAGTGTGTGTGTGTGTGTGTGTGTGTGTGTGTGTGTGTGTGTGTGTGTGTGTGTGTGTGTGTGTGTGTGTGTGTGTGTGTGTGTGTGTGCATCTTAGGTGGGTACAGAAACAATTATTGAAGAATGTTTTGATGTGAGTCACTGTTATTGGTTGTCTGTGAATGTAAGGCACTGGGGCTACAGCTGTGTGTATATTAGTGTGCTGGAACACAGCATCAGCAGTAGCTGCTGCACTGTGGGTCAGAGAAAGATAAGTGGGCATCTTGTGTCAGCCCTTGTCTCTACCAGGAGTTTTACAGGTAGTATCACAGCCCTGCCAAATTGTTGATGTGTGTTGCATGGCCATGAGTGATATCTGTTATGACATGTTACAGCTGTGACTACCATGACCTCAGGATGCCCTTTCCTGTCTGTAGGCACCTTCATACCCAACACGACTGTAGAATTACTAGTGATACATAACCATGACGTTGGCCATCCAAATCTACAATAGCTATCATCTATAGAGACAGAGGTGGATTAGGTTTGTGAAACAATCCTGCCACTTGACGTGTAAGCATTGGGGTGCAAAACTTGTACCAGTATGCAAACAAGTCAGCCATAAATGTCACATGTATGGGATATGCACTCCCACAGGTCATTCTGCACACTGTGCAGTATTCATATCATATCTATAAAGGCTGAGGGGTGTGTGTGCCAGTGCCTCCGTGATAACCCTGCATATATGTTGCACTGCAATCATGGGGACCACTAGTTTTGAGGGAAGGTAGTACCCATGCAGTCTATGTGCACTAGTACTCACACCCATTAAGTCACTCCCTCATGCTATGGAGGGACCTTGATTTCTGGACCATAGGGGATGACAAACTGCCTTGACTATGTCTTTGCACCAATCTGCCATTGTTGTATGGTGTGTGCGTCTCTCTTGGATGGTGCCACAGGTATAGAGACTGTGTTCATGGTCTGGGTAGGTGATTTTGTATGCCCATTGGCTGAGTCCAACACACCATACTCCCTGACCTTGTCAGCTGTTCACCACCATCTTTGCCAGAATCAGACCTCTGTCCATCATCACTTGATGAAAGTCTACAGTGGTATAACCGGATAGAGTATCACCTGTGAAGAGACCAAAGCAGAAGATCCAGTATAAGTACAACCCATTACCTCCACTTTGCTCCCAGAGCAAACATAATAGGATAGTGAGTGGTAGCAATAATGGTTAATACAACCTTACCTTAGGTAGGCGCCCTTGGAGCATATAACCTGTTAGTAAAGCACAAGAAGCACTGATTGATATTTGTCATGTCCATTAGTAAAGAGATCAATTAAAATGAATCAAAGCTTAATAAAAGAAAAGCAATACTCACATCTGGGGCATCTTGATTGGATACTATTGGCACATAATGCATCTTGGCTTTAATGTCCAACACCCCACTGCGGGTCTGTCATGTGTTTGATCCCCAGAGCAGAGATGACAGAAACCCTATTATCTCCACCAATGGTGGCTCAATCAAAGGCCTGCCTCCCATAACAAGGTAGACAACATCCTATTCTTCATCACTGATAATGTTGACAGCCTTACATCTGGCCAGCTCAGTTATGTCCACTGACAGCATTCATGTTTATGATAAGATCCTGCCAAGTGTGGTCACAACTGTGCCAGTCAGCAGTCTCCTGTTTGTGCAGCCAGTGGCCATACGGAATGAGGGCGTGCAGCAAGAATTCACTCTGCATATCTAAGAACTTACCCTTTCTTGCTTTTCCTCTGACTGGTACATTGTTTGTGGAAAGAGAGTACACTGTGTGAGTATCCTGGCATGAAATGTTAATTTTGCTAGACTCTCTGAAGTGTAGCACCCTTCCTTGACACTCAGTTGAGAGAGCTAATATGTAGTCCTTGGAATATTCTGTATAATCTCCCCATGCCCTGACTAACTTCCACAGAAACACCCTCACAAGCATCAACCCCAAGTAGATGCACATTGCACTAACCCATTGAGTTAAGCCAGTGGCTGTTGCCACTCCATCAAAAATTATAGTACAATGGAGTATACATTCTGCATCCCATGTCCTTCATAAGATATACCACAGGTTTATGTCCATTGTGGCCAAATTGCACAGACCTACATCTACCCATAAGCACAATAAGACATAAAACAAAGCTGTACTTGTATAATGCAGTTGTTACAGTGCAAAGTGCATATTACACACACGTTTTTCTCAAAGAATTACTATACACAGATATATCTATGTCCCAGCATATCACATGGCAGTACGGGCTTAACTCCTTTAACAGCTACATTTTGCAATTGTTTTAGCATGTGCTTCCCATTAACCTTTACAGGGTTAATCCACCTTCAGAGTCAACTGGTTCCCACATGTGAAGTTCCTTTCCCCATAACTGTTGTTTGTCTTCTTCTACAGCTCACTGATATTCTCTGCAGCTGCTGGGGTTTATAGCACACTGATTTGGGCCTTTGATCATCATGATTATGCAAAAGGGAGTATGACTCATGAATTTGTCTGAACCGTTCATTCTATGTTTCATACGTAGAAATAGGGTCCCTATTAAATTGCCGAACGTTTCAAAGTTTGAATGTCATATAGGCGACACCATATGATCGAACATTGAAAAGTTTGAAGGTAAAAGGCAACGGCTCCATATGTTCAGAATGGGAAAATTTCCCTTTTCTGCACTGATGTGCGGTCTCCGAGTTGACATATTTAAGTCAGGGGGGTGTAGGGGGTGCAGAGGGGCTTGCCCCCTGCTCAGAGCATTAAGGTAATTTTTTTTTTTTTTTACTTTTTTGTTATATATTCGAGGTTTCAAGTTTCACTAATATGTTGTCGAACATATGAGGCTCTAAATTTTGAAGCTTTGAATATATAATATAGACCCCAGAAATAAACTGTCATGGACAGGTCTACATGATGTTATGCACATACTAGACCATGTGTGTGATACATTGGGGGTGGGGTATATTATCAACTTTTGGTTACTTTGCATAGCCTTTCAGCTACTAAGTCAGGTGGGCTACTGCAGTACTCTGATAGTATGCCTGCCTGTTAATTGCTGGGCATTTGCATGTTGTAGTGCTACCAGACTGGCTTTTCATGTTGCAGAATTAGGAGAGCTCTGTTTCCACCAGAGGTGTTTTGATTCCATTTAGATCTCATGCACTATAGTTCAGGATGGGAGAAACATTTCCATATGTGCTGTCCTTTGGATGAGACTTTACTGAAGCCCCATCTGCCTGACTTTGTCCTAGCTGCAGTAGTACAGGATTCCATGCAAGCTACCAAACTGAGTAGGGTAACCTCAACAGTGATCTGCACAATTTCACATACTCATTATAAATTTCACCTGGGTGTCCTCTAACAGGAGCTAACTGGACTAAAGGAACTTATGTAATCATCAATAGATGCATAGGTATATGCATCAGAAAGATAGGATAACTATTGTAGGGTATAGAGGACGATATGACTAAACATTCCCATGACAGAGACATTATTGTCTTTAATCCTACTTACAACACATGGCCTCACATACAACTGATTCAGTTCATAGATGTCACAAATATCAGGATACATATGTCTGTATTTGTAGAAGACCCTGTTATTCTTACTGATGTATTATCATGAGACCATTGCCGTAGTAAGTGCCCTAACATTTTGTCATATTTTTATTGTACTGCATTACATAATATTTCATGGATTTCTCTTCCCTACCCACTTACCCACCTTCTTTGTCACTATTATTTATTTTCTGTTCTATTCATTTTTGTTTGGGTTGTTATAGTGTTACTCTCCATTTACTTCCCGTTCAATATAGAGTATCCACAGCAATGCCTATAGCTACGTCACAGACCAGCAGCCCCCAGAGTTCAAACACCACCTACACCATCAGCAGCCTAGCCTACTAGGGCTGCCTCGACAGACTTATTTCACATGGAGACTAGTAGGCCCCCTAGCCCTGCTTGCTGTTGGGGCTTTACTAGCAGAAATGTTATTCCCATTGGTGACTCTACATGGATGCTGATCTCTTTGTTAGAGACAGACAGCTATAACAGGTCATAGGGGAGCTTGTGTTCTGGTGTTTTAATGCCTGCATTGGCCACATGGAAAAGCTTTGCTTGCCGAGTCATATCCCTACTCACCACTGACATGGGCAGTGTGGTACAGGGGTGATGACCACCCTATCTGCAATCGGGGTGTTCTTCTCCTTTTTCTGTCATTACACTCCTTTTTTATTGTCTAATCCTACTCATCACCACCGTTTAACCTCTGTTTATTTGATGATTCAAAATCCATTGTGCTCGCCCTCCCTCAAAGTGTCAGAACCTCCCTATCAGTCTTGTCTGTGGTCTGTGTTTGTCCATGTGCCCTACTACCTACCCTAACCCTATTACTATTCCTTCTGCTTCCCTTATTTCCTTCCCATGAATCCTTCTTTACCCTGTCTGTATATAAAAGATGGATAGCTGCCCCAAAGAAAAAAGTTACACAACTGTTTTTCCCTACCACATCAAGTTCATTTATTAGCAGTTGCTATTATTTGTTTCCCCACTACTTGCATTCCCCATTTCCATATTGTCATATACTCCCATTTATATCCTTTAGTCTTATAAAACCATTTGATGCAGTGAGCCCTATAGGGCTGAAAGTGTCCTTGCTCATCTTGCTCCTTCTGTGCTTGTGTGAATTTATTGAGCTGCATTGATATACATACATGGCAAAATGTTCCTGTGATGTCATCATTATTTTACTTCGCTTCAGCTGGGGAATATGAGCCCTCACCACTATCCATGTTGTATCTCTGATGGAATTTTCAACTGGCTACTATTTCCACAAAAGTTCTTCTCTATGTTAATCACTAAAAAGCTTAGAACCACTTCACATCTGAAAGGTAAATAGAGGCTAACTCGGTGCGATCACGGGTCCTTGTTTCTGAATCCCAGAGATCATCTGTTCCAGAGCCAACATATTCGAGTAAAACTAAGTTTAAGATTTTTTTGCATGCTATAAACCATTCACTGTAGCCTGGGTGACTGTTAGCAACAGTGACTTAGCTTAACCACAGTGCCTATAAGATATCACAGTAAAATGTTACATATGCACAATCCATGCATGACTGTGTTTGTGTGTGTCAGTTATATATGCAAGTTGAAGAAAAGACACTGTGTGTAAAAGTGGATTCTAGGTATTTATTAATGTATTAGACTGAATGCACATTTTGGGAACCTTGTTTTGGCTTGCACTGTTTGCATAGAAGTATAAAGCACTGACTATGACCCAAGAAACCTGAGGTCAACCTGAAGTCAGGGAATGGCTTGGGAGCCTGACAGTGCATGCATGAAGAATAGCATGTCCATTATGGTGGGGTGTGCAGGGCTTGGAGTCCCCATTTGACCACAGACACTGCTACAAAATGGCAATGTCAGGTGGTGGTGGAGACTGATATGGAGAGAATGTGGATATGGCTGCCCAAGCCAGTGATGTTAGCTCTTATCTGTGCATGTGGAGCAGCATGCATATAAAATAGTATAGGTGGCCCTTGTGGTAACACAAGCACTCTCCATCACCCACATCACCACCAGTGGGAGGGTATTTATTTACATAAATATACTCATTAGCTTATTCTCTGAAGAAAATGAACTGGCAAGTGGAGGGCAATGCAATGTAACTCCTTGACCTGGGGACTGTTAAGGTGCATTATAAAACATAAACATGCATATTCTGGGGGGGGGGGGGTAAAGAGAGAGAACCACAGGCTGTCAGCATGTGAATGTCACCTCTATGGTAGAAGATGGATTAAGTGGGCATGGGCCGGAGCACAAAGCATCCTCATGGCTGTTTGGATGATAGTTTCCTCCAGTTAGGCCTCACCTTCATTGCTGATACACTGTATGGGTGAATGCACCTGAGTTTCACTGCAGTAGGGCACAATAGACATGGGAGCAAAAAGATAAGAAAAAAAAGAACTTGTTAACTTGTTCTGTCTAAAATGACAGAATTGCCTGAAAAGAATGAAAAACTATTATGTTTAACAAAAAATATTTCTAAAATGTTTTTTATACTGTAAAATGATTTGCACAGAATCATTTGGTGACATACATCACTGACTTTTTAGAGTATGCTATGAGTTTTTGTTAAGAGCTTTATAAGACAGTGGTCTCTTTCAGCTTTTCCCGGTTAGGGGTCGCCACAGCAGAACTCCGGTCTGCTAATGATTGGCAGTGGAATTTTACAGTGCCAAGTTGCCAGCCCAATGCCCAACCTTCAAAGAAGGCACACCCATTCATGCATGCACCTGCCTGCATGTCTTTAAATGTCACTCGACCACAGGGAGGACATGCAGACTCCACACAGAAGGTGCTCCAGCTGAGAATCGAATGAGAGAACCTCTTGCTGTGAGGCAACAATGCTAACCGCTGCACCACATTATGTATAATCAGCTAAAATTAAACTTAATTGCAAGATGTATGGATAAGTTAATGTCCTTATAAATATTGTTAGAAAGAGGCAGTACTAATGACTGAATTCAGAAAGGTTATGGTGATGTGTATATGAAAGGTACACCTTGCAATAACCTTTCTGTATTCAGAGACAGCCTTATTGATGGTACTTTAGCATGAAGACTTGTTGCAGCACTGCAATGGGCTGTCCTTGCAGCCATGTGAAATGTTATTGAGGCATTATGGGGGAGAGGTATATAATAATCAGCCATGTACTCTCCCCCCAGAGCTACTTATGGTAATGCATGTAGATAACTAAGTGATTCAGAGAATGGTTTGGCTATGTAAATTAAAATGCCTGCTTATGGACACTCATGTTAATGAACATGGATAAACGTTTGTGTTCACCTGTTGTTGTAGAAGTAAATACTGGGGCGATTATCAGTCAGGTAGCATTAGGGAGAGAGTGTGTGTGTGTGTGTGTGTGTGTGTGTGTGTGTGTGTGTGTGTGTGTGTGTGTGTGTGTGTGTGTGTGTGTGTGTGTGTGTTTGTATATATGTACATGAATGTGTGTGTTTGTATGTATGTATGTGAATGTGTGTATGTGGAGGGTTGGGCTAGGGGCTGTCATATGTATGCACTCCACTATAATAACAAGCAAATGCTGCAACATATGTTGAGGGAACACTAGACACTGGACACCAGGGATAACTTTTTATTATTGTGTCTTAATAGCACTTAGGATGAAGTAGGAACATTAAACTCCAGGGATAACTTGTTACTGTCATGTCTCAGTGGCAGTTTGTGTTAGGAGAACACTATCCATCAGGGAGAAGTTAAAACATTGTACGTTACCAGCATTAGGGTAGGAAAAACATTGGATACAAGAGATACTTTTCTTATCAAGACTTAGATGCACTTAATATAAAAAAGGACAACAGGGATATGTGGGGAGCACCAGACACCAGGGGTACATTACTCTCCATGCCATAAAGATACCAAGAACAAATCCTGCATAATCCCATCTCACCCAAAGGATATTAGTTTTCTGTGCCACCACTAGACTTCAGGGAAACATTTAAATGTTACTTGAGTCTGTAAAGAAAAAAGTGTGTAATGTGAATGGGGAAGAAAAACAGTTTGAACCCTGCTTTTTTTACACAGAAAGCAGAAGCATTAACTCACTATACTAACTAATCTCTTAACATAGTCAGAGTTTCTTTTTTTTACATTATAAGAAGTATGAAAGTCTAATATCTGGCATGATCCAGTGCTCACACCATTCTGTGAGTCATGACAGACTGTGGGTTGAGGCTTCAGTAAAAAGTAAGTAGCTACACTAGACAATACCAGGGAAATTATTTAAACTATTACTTGGAATCACTTAAAAGTTAATAAATCAATAGCTCAAGCATTGATATACATTACATAATACTAATGGGAATGATACTATAATGTCTAGAATTATTAACTGACTGTAAGGATCAGTGATTATAAGGCCATGGACAAACTTAGGGACAGGTACGAGGTACGCAGCATGCTTGTGTGTGTGTGTGTGTGTGTGTGTGTGTGTGTGTGTGTGTGTGTGTGTGTGTGTGTTTGAATGTATGTAGTGAATGTGCGAGGGTGCCTGTGTGAAAACTATGTATGGGCTGACAGAGTTAACTACTGTAGGAAAGTGTTAATTGACACTTGTACTTAATGGCAATTCAGAGACATGCAAGTTAGTTGATAATGAGGTCATTTCACACTGCATATAATGTATCTCTGAATCAGAAAATGCAACATCACCGAAACAGAATATTTTTACCATAGTACACACAGCAAGTGTTGGGGTCCTTTCTGAATCTCCAAGTTCATAGGTTCATAGGAGGTTACTAGTCTAATGACCCTAGAACCGTTACAAACTTAGCCATGTAAAAAATTATTTACCCTAATCGAGCATAGTTAGATAGTCATTGTTCTATGATCAGCAACGACTACTCCTATCCATGAGGGGCATACGTGCCACCCCAGGGTAAATTTATGGTCACCCATCCAGTCGTCAAGGCTGTCTCCCAACATGTTCTGTTAATGACACAGGCTAGGTTGAGATTCCTGCAGCGAGTGACTCTTGTCTCATTTGATTCATGAATGCACAGCATTTCCATTAGGGCAGAGTCAGAGACTGCTCTGTAGGCCAGGCATAGGTCGCCTCTCAGCAGCCTGTATGATAGAGAGTACAGTGACAGGGCTTTCAGTCTTTTCATGTAATTCATGTTTTGGAAACCCTGGATTCTCTTGGTTATAAACCTCTGTGGTGTCTCCAGTTGCTGCAGGCATCTGGTGATATACATACAGAACTCAGCATTGTGCTCAGTTAGTGGTCTGGAAAGGGTCAAGTGGGTGGAGTTATAACCTCCTTAATCTTCAAAGCGATGCCCTTATTTATGAGATGAGCAATGTAGAAGGCTTTCCTTATCACTATGGACACATGGTGATAGAAGTTTAGATTGCTGTCAACCTGTGTTCCCAAGTCTTGTACCAATGGGTTTGAACTTAAAGGGGTGCTATCTTAATTAGTGGGGGCTACTTCTTTGCCAAAGGGGATAATGAGGCATTTTTTTTGCATTTAGTTTTAGTCCGTGACTGTGGCACCAATCATTTGTCTGAGTTAACCCTTTCTGTAATATGTTTACATTGTTGGAGAACTCGATTATTGCACCCAATTTGCAGTCATCTGCAAACTTGGTAAGCCACAGGTCATCTACTTTCACCTGGACCTCAGAAAAATAGATTACAAACAGTAGAGGTAGATTACAAACAGTAGCGGGCCCAGCATAGATCCTTGTGGTACCCCACTGGTGACTGGTTTACTTGTGGAGGTGGACTCCCCAACTTTGACAGTGTGCGTTCTGTCAGTCAGCCAGTAGGCTACCCATATAGTGATCTATGGGCTAATCCCCAAATAGGAGAGATTCTCAATGATGCCTGAATAGGAGTTGTGTCAAAAGCCTTGGCTAAATCAAGATAGGTGGTATGTACTGCTTTGCTCTCATCCAGGGTTTTAGTAACATTCTCAAAGACATCCACCAGGTTTACTAAGCAAGATCTACTATTGACAAAACCAAACTGACTCAAGTCAAGAGTTTGAAAGTCATCTGTGTCCTTGTTGATAAGGTCCATGATGGGTTGACAGCAAGGTTATTATTTATTCTGTTCAACACTTTGCTGGAACTAAGCCAGTGCACAGGCTATGGTTAAAGAGAGTGTAAGTGATTCCACTAGGTCTTGTTTCAGATTGTTTAGTAAGCAACCTGTGATGTTATATGGTCCCATAGAGGCTATGTTTTTCACATGTAGAGTACTTGTATGATCTGTTCTTTCGAGATACTCAGTACAGGACTAGTGTCATAAATGCTCTGTGGTATGGCAGTTGGGGATGGGGGGGGGGGGGGGTGAAGTTATTGCCAAATATGTCAGCTAATAGGTTGTCAAATTCCACTATAAGTTCAGCATACACTTAGACATTCCCTTTTAGGTGTAGAATATAGCTAAAGAATGCTTTATGGTTGTCTTAGCTATGGATGCTAATTTAGTCTCATAACTAGCCTTAGAGGACTTTACAAGATATCTGATGCGCTTGTTCAAACTGTGGAGGGTATTCTTCCCTTGTAGAGTAAGGTCCCTTTTGCTCTTACATATCAGTTTCTTTTATTTGTTATATAACTTATTTATACTTACATACCAGCAGGGTGGCTTGTTTTTTCAGGATGACCTGGTTTTAGTCCTATCAGGTACAGATGAATCAACACATTTGTTTAAGTGGCTTTATATGAAATTTGTGTAGACTTCTGCATAGAAGTTATTGTTGGCTGTGTCAGCAGGAGCTTTGAAACTTCCTATACCATCGCTTAGTAGGCTATAGTTTGCTTTGGAGAAATTTGTCAGTTGTTTTGCTGCTGTGGGGGTGTCAGGTCTGATTTTTACTTCAAACAAGACTGGTTTATGGTCTGACCTTATCAGGGAGGGCAACACATGGAGTATTGCAGTGACCCCACCATGTAGTGGTGAGCACTAGGACCAGGATATTTGAACCCCTTGTGAGGGTGCAGAACAACTGTTCCAGGACATTTGAATTAACAGAATCCAGGAACCTCAGAGCGATCATGTTTGCGCTAATGTAAGTCACCCAATCAATGGAAAGATAGTTGAAATTTCCCATGACCAAGGTGTTTGACTGTATACTGAGTGACTCTAGCAAGTCCAGATAGGTGGTGTGCTTCTCCTGTTTCATGGTGGGGGACCTGTAGCTAGCGATGATGTGGTAGGGTAAGTGTTTTTTGTAGCAAGATACTGTAACAATACAAGCAGGCAAGTGAATGCTAAATGCAGTCATAGCTGTATTAAAAAGGAACAAGTTAATGACAGATAGCTGACAGAAGTAAACAGAATGAATTCTGGGAACCAAAGAATGCTGTCACATCTAAGAAGAAAACTGCTTACCAGTGCATATGCATCAATATGAAACCTTCTTAAGTGACTTTTGAGTAGTTACAATGGAATACTGGCATACTGGAGTGAAAACAGACCACCAGTTTGGTAAAACCTGAGAAACTGTCACATATTAAGTAAAATAAAATGAAGAGTGTGAAAGCACCTTAATGATTTGTAATTCCAAGCAAGTAAAGCAAACAGACATCTGTTTAAAGAATAAAATACATACTTCTACATATTGATGCAAAATGACAATGATTTAAAAGCTGATACACAGAAATACATGAATTCTAGTTAGGATGTATTAGGAAACAATGGTGGTAGGGTGTTCTTAAACTTTTGGCAGTTAGCAGTGCATTCTTGCTCATTAAGATAGTAATTCATAGAGCCAGGTAAGCTATGGGGAAACTGGCCAGAGGCACACAATAAAGAGGTATGCAAATGATGATATAATGTGATACAAGTTAAGAAATGCTGTGTAGTCGGTGCATAATGACATGCAAATGAAAGAAAAGGAAGTCACTCTTTATATTCATCAGGTGGGAAATGGTTCATGGGCATGTGTCTCAGTATAACATCAAAGAGTACACCAAGTATTGTGGTTTTGCAAGCAGAAGTTGGGTAGCACTTGCATCTTGTAGATATAGAATTTGCAGTGTTCAAGAAGTGGTCTTCTGGATGTGCTGTTGGCTGCTTATGCTGTAGAAAGTGGTGCCATCAGAGGATTTCCTCCCTTCAGCTGACAGACCAGAAGGTCTGTGACTGGCTATACACTGACATGGACATTATACTGTCAAGCTAACATGTATGACCCACAGCTGGAAATGATGGAATGTATGGACTTGCTATATTCATGGATACCAAGGTATGTAAAATGCTTACCATGCAAGTTACAGGAATTTCTTGATACATTGCTTCCACATGTGAATGGGTGCGTATGCTTTCTTGGTACTCCAGGATACACAGTCATCACCATTCATAGCCTCTATGACATTGCTTGCCTTTCTGAAGTTGTGAGAGTACTGGCTTATATCCACATAACAATAAAGGCCTCATTTAGTGTCCATGGACAGTATTATATCAATAGAAAGGGCTACCATTTAATCAGCTGCCAGATAGTATACAAGATACAGGCACTAATACAAGTCATAAGTATGAATGCTTCTTGCTTTGAGATATACCAAACTTACAATCTACTTTTGCAGGACTGCTCTGCATTTGTATGAATACTTTACTGTGACACTGGATGTGCATTTGTGTAAAATAGACTTGAAATACATTACTGTGCCTGCTATTTAATCACAATCAGATATCTGAATTGTACTTAGTTGGCCAGGTAGCAATTATTGCTGGGTGGATATGGGGGGTGGCTGACCTATCTGTGTATGAACGTAATTTATCCTCTTAACATCTGCTCATTCTAAACAGCATTTTGTCTGGCTCACAGGACTAGTATCCATTTGTAGGAAGTAAGTTAAATACTATACTATACTGTGCTTACCGTATGTTTCTGTAAAATGAACTTGAAATACATTACTGTGGGTTATTTTTTTTAACAATCTTGTGTCTTGTGTAGCTGTGTAGTTAGTTAGAAAAGTGATTATAACTGCTGGTGAGGCTGGGAAGCCATTTTTGTATGGTAGTAACTTTCCTATTCTCATATGCTCAGTTTAAACAGTCATTAGTCTGACTTTGCTGATCTCATGTACAGTTATATGGTGAAAGTTGGTGTATTTTACTGTAGCTACTAAGTGTTTTTGTGAAACTTAATATATGTTACTGTGACTATTATTATTTTTCTACATCAGACATCTGAAATTCACACAGTCAAGAAAGTGGTTATAATTGCTGGGTACAGGGCTTGTCTGTGGCTGAAAATGACTGATCCTGCTGTCATGATCAAGTTAAACAATCATTAATTTAACTTTGCAGTACTGGTTTGCATTTGTGCAAAGCAATTTGGATTACTTCAACATGATCATTTTTAACATCAAACATTTGATATATGCAGAGTCACAGTAACTGTAGTTAGTAAGTACAGACAGGGAATTATAGTGACAGGAGTTCAAAAGAGCTTTCATGCTTAAAGTGTTTGAAAATTAGTAATTCTGTTATTATTAGTAAATTGCTTGGCTTCTTCTTGGAAAAATATTCAAGACTATAAACAAAATAGGCTTAAGGTGTGCTTTATAAAAATTATGTAGTAAACAGTAAATATAATTTAAAGCAATCTGATAGATTAGTATATATCTGAAACTACCATAAGTTGAATACCAAAGAACATGTGCACTTATGCAATCCCCTCCAAAAATAACTGAAGGTAGAAGGAGCCCATGGTTTTAAATAACTCCTTGTGATTGAGGCACATTTAATCCCCCCTCTGGGATGTAGGTATATATCCATAAATAAGATGCACAACACTACTTTCCATTATCTCCCCTATCTCTAATGAGTTTCAAGTGATATCAGGTACTCCTTTCAGCCCTTGCAGATTATATCAGTATGGAACCTCCAAGGTTTGGTTAAGCAGCAGTGTAACATCATGAAGGCTCATTTCAAAAATGTAGTAGAATGTGTGTTTAGTCTGATGAAGTCCCTGTTCTACTGATAGAATATGGCTGCAGGGTCACTGCATTATACCCTCACCATTGTTTGCTAGATATTCATTACAATCTATATGCTACACAGTATGATAGACATTTCCCAGTTAGGCAAACTAACATCTCCAGGACCCTCAAGCAATGTAGCATCAGGACTCCCTGTAACCGCCAATATGGATGGCATCAGAAAACAGCTACCATGACACCACACCTCTCCAGATGACATCCTGCACATTCTATAGGAATGCATGCAAAATATCAATGTCTATTTCACTTCTATATGTCTCTGACATTATCACTTTGGCAGTATGGTGTCATACAGAATAAAAAAAAATGCATGCAATGCTATCTACTATTAGCTATGCTGTGCAGTGTATGGTCAAATTACACTGTCCATTAGAGATACCCACAAACATTCCATTGGTTGTGAGAGTCACAATCATCATCATTTGTCCAGGTGCCTAGGGACATATGGACACACTACAGTCTACTCTACCAGGGTTGGGGAACCACATGCCAGCACAGGCATGGGGTGGGGCCATGTTACTGGGTGGTATAATTGTCAAATATGATTGAAATTGCAGTCTACTCTATCAGATTTGAGGGAACATAGGGCAGCATGGGCAGAGGTCAGGATCATGTTACAAAGTGGTATATCTGTCAAATACGATTTGCTCTATTGAGTGGATGGGAGATCAACTAAAGCAATGTCCAGTGAAGTGAGCATGATAGGGAGTGGTGTAACAATAAGCTGCCCCACTTAGTAGCCCTGCAGTGTGGCAGTCTCCATGACTGTTGTGAGTGTGGTAGAACCACAGTCACATCAGGTGCAGACATTGTAAGTTTCAATGGGCTTCCTATACATCCCTTACATTTACACACATTCCCTTAGCCACAGGTAAAACTCAGCTGATGGGAGCTGATGCAGCAGTGGCTAGCATTCTCATGGATGTTATCATAACATTAGTGTATCCCAGCAAGGAGTGCTAAAGGCTTATCACAGCATTATCTCTGGCCTCCAACAGGTTCATAGGTAAGTATTGGGCTATCTGCCCCTCCAGGCCAATTTAAGCCTAGCCCATTTCCCTCCCTTCAAAGGTGAAATTCAAACTCTGTACCTTGTGTCTTTGAGGTAAACACCTTAACCATTATACCAAGTGTGATGGTCCCTACTCTGGGCCAGTAATCAAGGAGCCTCAATCCTCGCCACTGAGAGATGGCCACGAGGAACAAAAATGGATTCTTACATTCGTTACAGATACAGCTCTCTGCACCAAGCACAATTTTCCTTAAGAGCATGCAGAGAACACACTCCAGACCTGGGGCTTGACTCTCTGTCTCCCCAATCAAGACTCCACATTGACCACTTTGAAGCACTGTGTACCTGTTCCCAGTAGCTGACACACACACACACCCACACACACACACACACACACACACACACACACACACACACACACACACACACACACACACACACACACACACACACACACACACACACACACACACAAACACACACACAGATGCACACACACACACACACACACACACACACACACACACACACACACACACATGCACACAGACACACACACACACACACATGCACACACACACACACACACACACACACACACACAGACGCACACACGCACACACACGCACACACACACAGACACACACACAGACACACACACACACACACACACACACACACACACACACACACACACACACACACACCTGGGAAAGGCTGGCACAGATTTACCAGCTGTGTCCCTTTGCCCAGACTATAATGTAATTACACTGCTACCAGTCAGCTACTCTAAGGCTCTTACAAGGGTACCCAACTATACTGAGAAAAATTAATACTAATATAAATGGTACAGTTTGACCAATGCAGCAAGTCTTTCAGGAGTGACCACATTGTCAGTAAAATAAGCATAAGTACTCTCAAGATGTTAAAGGTACTCTCTAAACAACCGCCGCAGTAAAAGGTATGGAAATATTTAATAATAAATAATAAAATAGAAAACAGGAGAATACTGAATATCTAGTTACAATAAACACCAGAGTTTCAATCACAGGAGATATAAAAATAACACATTTGGACAGATTCACAAAGATACAGAAAAACAATGCTTAACTAATATCACTATGTTTTCCTGACTGACTAAAGAATTACTGTTCCCTGGTTACTTACTAGACCAAGGCAAGATGAAGAGTGTTGAGTTGCTTACTAGAGCAAGCCAAGATGAGTTGTGTGGTTGTGTGAGATATCTGTGAGAGATCTTTCCTGACAGGTTCTAAAAAACAAATTGCTGCTGCGAGAGTTCTGTCATATCTCTTACTAATAACTAAAGAATAATTTAATACTGTTTATAGAATGCCATCACATCTGGTCATCTGACACTGGTACAGTACATACCTAGAGCTTTGCTAGGCTCTGTTGCAGCATCTGAAAGATATAAAACAGCTTCAAAAACTTCCACCCTTCCAGGGTAGCAATTAGTTCACCCTTAAGAACAGTACAGTAAGATTCCTAGTCCTGTTTATCCAGACATTTTTGTCCTTGGCTGCAATCAGACCTATAAGATAAAATCTTTATGGCCAAAACCAACTAATTTAATTTTCAGCTTATTTTTTTTTTCAAAATTAGCTGAACTGAGACTAACCTTTTCCCTTCCAGAATTCTCTTTTAAAACATATTCATGTAATCAGTTATAATAATGCTGTCTGACATACATGTATATCTCTTTTTTGTTCAGCAGGATCCACTGTTGATGTATTTTTAACACAAGCAATTTTACAAATACATTTTAACATAAGTATCTTTACAAATCAGTGTGATAGTCAAATGACATAAAATTCTTTACAAAACTCCAGTAGCTAAGCTGGCATATGTTACACGTGCACTAACCTACTCTCCCTGGGGCAGATGGCATTACCTCATTTCATCACACCAAGCAATGTCTCCTGAAAGCTATGCATGATGCCATGTGTATAGATCTGGAATGCACCCAGATTGCAATCCCAAGAATCTGTTAGTTGAAGTCAAAAGTCATGTACATGTTAGGGGCCACCTGGGACAATCTATAGTAGCATGTCATACTTCTTATGCCATACACTGCATATCTATATGTCAGATCAAGTGTTGATCATATATCTCTGGATGCCATTAGTGGTGGCCTTGATATCAGCAAATGTGTAGGTTCCCCAGACTTGACAGTAGTATGCCACACTGTGAAGTTCATTGGTTGTGTGTGCAGGAGGCTAAAGTATCATTCTGGCCAATGGAGGTACTGCCAGCTAGGAGTGAGATTGTTAGTGTCAATGTGTCCTAAGACTGTAACTCAGTGTGCATATTAGTGTCATTGGCAGACACTTGCAAGGTACCAACATCAGCCTGTTTTTCTGGAATTGATCTACAGGTGGTGTACTAATAGTGGTGTGTCCTGTTGATAAAAATATAAAACAACATGATATAGTAATGGTCACACTGCATGGTCCATGCCCCATGTCATGCATGCCACTAAAAGCTTAAGTCTCAGTTCCAAATATGAAATGCCTGTAGCGGGGGTTCAATGAGTATGTATTTTAAGATGTATTTAAGAAGGACAGAGTCAAGAAATGACCCCTTCTTACCATTGCTCCTACTGCTGTGTTTCATATCATTTTTGAGGTTCTTTGTCTTGTGTCATTTGCATGCTTCTGATATTGACTTATGGTATAGTTCCTTTCAACAACACCACTGACCTTGTGTACCACTGTTTCTCATATAAGGTCACTTACTTACTGGTGGGCACCCTTTCTCTCAAATAACTAGTATCCATGTGCACTGAGTGCTTGTAGCAAGATGTCATTCTTTAGAGGGCTGAACTTGTCTGACTCTGGTATTCATCACCTTTGGAAAACATGCATACTCCTAGGGGGATAGAACAACATATACTGAAAAGACTTGTGTGGTTGCATAGAATTAGCTATGCTATGATGAATGCAGGCTGGTACAGTAAGATATGACTGGGTTCTTAGGAATGAGTACACTGTGGGAGACCTCACATTTTCAGTACCCTGCTTAGTGCTGCTTGTCTAGTGAGGGAGTGGTTGTAATGTGTCAGTGGGCTGCTATCCCAACTAGGTCTGTATGTGAGCAGGTGCATAGGTGTAGTAGGGTGTGGAGATATATTTGTTTTTTTCTAACCTGACAGATTCCTGGATATTCCAGGATGTCTGTTCTGGGTGACTTTATGTCTGTTGTGTGTGTGCTGATTGTGGTAGCTGCTGCACTGTGACACATTACAACTTTGTCAGACTGGGCATAGGTTAATCACTTCATAGGTTCATATGTATATACTAGGATAATGACCACCAGAGCCTTTATAAGGCTATCCATATAATCCAACCCAACTGTGTCACTCTGTATCATGGATGTTTATTAGGAGGAGGTATGTTAGTTAGGAATCTTCTATAGGTTTTATGGGGGTATGTTAATTTGGGCATTACTGTCTCCCTCTTTCAATCAGAGACACTGGGGCCAGACCCAGGTGTATTTCCAATTTCCCATCCATTGATCAAGATTATGCTTACAAAGGTTTAGGGATGGACTCTGCTTCACATGGATGAGAAGCCTGCTCTAGAGCACAGGGATCCTCTGAGGCACATATCTATCTCACTAACCTGTCTTATTTATGTCAAAAGCAAAAACTGAAACCCTTCAATCTTGTGGTTCTGATGTTATTCCTTTTGCTAATGTGTAAAAGTTCTGTCAGAGCTGGATCAAAGGATGCCTTGTATGCCAGGCATAGATCATCTCTCAGTAACCTGTAGAAGACAGAGTATAGCTACAGAGCGTTAAGGCAATCTGTATAGGACAATGTGTTTATACTCTGAATTCTCCAGGTAAGGAAGCTTTGTGGGCATTCCAACTGTTGCATCTGTCTTTTCTGGTACATGCCAAAGAGGGCATTAGACTCAATGATAGGTATGATAACTGCCAAATAGAGTGGCACTATGACTTCCTTAGACCTGGAAGCCATGCCCTTACTTATAAGTTGGAAGACATAGAATGATTTTCTTATTACCTTAGCCACATGTTTGCCAAATGGCAGATTACTATCTACATATGTTCCCAGATTCCTGACTACCATGTCAACTCATAGGGGTGTCTTACCAATGGAGCAATTAGCCTGAGTGGCAGTTTTCCAAAATGCACTATAATGCATTTCTTGGCATTGAGTTTAGTCCATGACTTTGGCAGCAGTCATTTGTCTGTGTTAGACCCTCTTGTAAAATGTTTGGGGGAATCAGTGATAATACCACATTTGCAGTCAGCTGCAAACTTTGTCAGCCAAAGGCCATTGACATTAGGCTTTACCTCTGAGAGGTAGATACCAAATATGATCAGTCCCAGCATGGACACCTTAGGTACCACACTAGTAATCAGTCTCTAAGTGGAGGTGGTATCACCAGTCTTCATTTCCTGGGTCCTGTATATGAGCCTGCTGGCAATTCAGAGAGTTATGTAGGGGGTTATGCCCAGTTCTGTAAGTTTGTCAACTATACCCAAGTCGGGTATTTCTTCAAACATCTTAGCCAGGTCTGGGTAAGTGCTATGCACTGTTTTCCCTTCAGTGTCAGAAGGTTATCTATGTCTTTAGTGATCATTTCTATGACAATTTGTTCCATGGCTTTACATATTAGACTAATCAGGCTAACAGGTCTGTAGTTTCTGGGGTCTGTTGATGGTTAACCCTTGTGAAGTGGGATAACTGTTGCAGTTTCAAGCTATTTAGAAGGCATTCCACGATATTGCTGGGACCCACTGAGGCTGTGATTTTGGCCTTAGCGAGTACAGCCAGGACTTACTCTCTCTTAACAGTTGGAGGGGTTATGCTAGTAAGTATTTCATAGGGGGAGGCAGTGTGGGAGTGGGGGTGAATGTGAGCTAAATTTATCAGCCAGCAAATTTGCCGAGTTGCTTTGCTCATTGAAGATGCCAGCATTGACTACCAGTTCGGCACCATAATGTGTGCTGCCTTTGATGATTCAGACATAGCTGTATAATGCCTCATGGTTGTGCTTAGCCTGTGAGGCTATCTTGACGTCATAAGTGACCTTGTTAGACTTAATTAGCCCTTTTGGTTTTCTGTTTAGTTTAATTAGAGAGTTCCTATCATTATGGAAGTTGCTCTTCCTGATTTTAGCCATGACTTTTTTCCTTTGGTTATATACCCTATTAAGTTTAGGATTCCACCAGTGTGGTTTGTTTTTAGAGTTTGTTTTGGACTTACGTCTATTAGATACAACAGCCTCTATACAGCCATTGACATGTTAGCACAGGGTCTCTGTGAATAATTTTGCATAGGTTGCACAGGTTACTGTGAAACCAGGGTTGGGAGGGGCATTGAATTTTGACAAACTATTGCTTAATAAGATGTTGCAGGATTTTCCAGGGTTACCAAGTTGAGTTTTGTTTTGAAGGAGACAGTTTTGTGGTCTGACCTTACCAGTAAGGACATGACACTTGGGGGTACAGATTTCTCCCATATTGGTGAATACCGAGTATAGTATGTTTAAACCTCTGGTGGATGTGTGCAATATCTGGTCAAGGGTATTTGTGTTAATAAAGTGCAGGAATCTTTTTGTCTGTGAATATGAGGCAGTGTATGTTTACCAGTCTATAGAAGTGCAGTTAAAGTCTCCCATGAATAGGGTATTCAGTTTAATGGTGAGTATTTTCAGTAGGTCTAGGTATGAACTATGGGATTCTAGGGACATAGAGGCTGGCCTACAGCTTGCTAGGAAATGGTATGGGACTGTGTCTATGGTGATTTGCATGTGGATAAATTCCAGGGCATTGCCCTGTTTAACCAATGTAGAGATATGCTTGTTACTAATATAGATTGAGAGTTCTCCACCTTTTGTCCCTCTCCGTGCCACTGATGGTCTGAATGTGCAGAATGTGCAGAAGCACTGTACTGCTGTGGTACTTTCTGTGGATGTTAGCTATGTCTTGGTGATAACACAGATGTCTATATTCTCCAAAGTGAGGAGGGCTAGCTTGTAGGGTGCAGAGTTTCTTGTTTAGGCTCTGAGCATTAAGCAATAACACCATTAGGTTTCTTTTGGTTTTATTTGTTATGTCAGTAGGTTTGTCAATTTGGCATTGCCTAGAAAAGGCTCTAAGGGGTGAATAAAGTTTTAGCCAATATTAGGAGGCCTAAGCAAAGCAGCATATTCTGCTATCAATGTCCTCCCTTGCTGACAAACATTGAATCCCCCCTGGAAAGTCATCAGAAATTAAGCCAATTACTGAAGTCATTCATTTTTTGTTTGTACTCTGGCATCATCCTTAGTGAAGGTAGAATACTGCTCAGTGCAAGGCACATACCTGCCTGAGACACATATTCAGGGAGATCAACAATGACTTTCTTCATATAGTCCAGGGAGGTATGCCTGACATCATTGATGCCAACATGGGCTATGATAGAATGATGTGACTTGAGTGCATGTGTAACTTGTGGATCTTCAGAAGGGCAACTAACCATTACCTTGTCCTTGTTCAGTATGGTAAGTGCGGCATCTGTGTGTTGTACAATTGTCACCCCCTAAGACAAGAGTCCTGAGCAATGTGTTTGCTTGCCTTATGAGTTTTGCTCTCGGGGCTCTGCTGGGTGTAGACGTATGTGTGGTGTTTGATGTTACTTTAGGTGACTACTTTAGAGATTGCTGAGGATAGGTGTTGCCATTTGCAAGCTTAAGAGGTCTTTGAGGTTTGGGAAGATTGCTTTTAGTGCATCAGCATAGATTGGTTAATATGTGTGGTAGACACTATGTGTGGTAGATGTAGTTCATAGGTTCATAGGTTCATAGATAGGTACTAGGCTATTGGCCCTAGGGCCCATACAAGCCTAGCCAAAAAATGTACCCTGGCTTTCGCCACCCAGAAGAATTATTTTCCTGTGCCCCTGTCGAGCAGAGCCACAGAAGTGATCCCCTGGGTGAATTTCCCATTTCTCATCCAATCATCAAGATTTTTCTTGAAGAGTGCTAATGAGCTTTGTTTGACATAGATAGGTAGTCTGTTCCAGAGTATGGGAAGTCTCTGGCCCATACAAGCCTAGCCAAAAAATGTACCCTGGCTTTCGCCACCCAAAAAAATTATTTTCCTGTACCCCTGTCGAGCAGAGCCACAGAAGTGATCCCCGGGGTGAATTTCCCATTTCCCATCCAATCATCAAGATTTTTCTTGAAGAGTGCTAATGAGGAACTCTGTTTGACATAGATAGGTAGTCTGTTCCAGAGTATGGGAAGTATCTGGGACAGGAATCTATCCCTCCAGCATGTTCTGTTTATTGTGGTGACAAGGTTTAGATCCCTAGAGCATGTAGCTCGGAGGGATTGGGATTTCTTTAAGTGGAGCATGTCCAACAGCTCTGGGTTTGACATAGCTTTGTATTTTAGGCAGAGATCGCCCCTGAGTAGGTGATATGCGATGGAGTAAAGCTGTAGTTTTTTGAGACGATCTGCATAGGGCATCTGTTTGAGGCCAGTAATCCTCTTTGTGAGGTATTTCTCTGGTCTTTCCAGTTGTTGTAGATGTCTTGTGAGGTACATACCAAAAGGAGCATTGTACTCTATAATGGGTCTAATGAGTGATGAGTAGAGGGGAACAATGACCTCTTTTTTTCTGGATGAGAATCCTTTTGTGATGAGATGAGCCACGTAGAAGGATTTCCTGACCACTGTGGCGATGTGATTATCAAAGGAGAGACTACTGTCCACCTGTGTCCCAAGGTCTCTTATCATATTTTTGGCATTAAGTAGACTACCAGCTATGTGGTAGTTCATGGGTACAGAATTTTTACCAAAGGGGATGACAATACACTTTTTGGCATTGAGCTTCAGGCCATGGCTTTGACACCAGGTATCTGTCTCAGTGAGGCCCTTTTGTAGTTTGTCCACATCGTTAGGAGTTTCGATTATGGCTCCTAGTTTGCAGTCATCTGCAAACTTTGTTAGCCAAAGACCTTTCATGTTGGCCTGCACCTCAGAGAAGTAGATACCAAACAGGAGAGGACCCAGGACTGAACCCTGTGGTAGTCCACTTGTCACTGGTCTGATGTCGGATTTGGAATCCGCTACTTTCACAGTGTGGGTTCTGTCCATGAGCCAGTTGGCAACCCATCTTGTGACATAGGGATTTATACCTAGTTTAGTGAGCTTATCTATAATTCCAGAGTGGGGGATGGTGTTGAAAGCCTTGGCGAGATCTAGATAAGCTGTGTGAACCATTTTACCCTCATCTATGGCTTTGGTGACTGCTTCAAAGAAGTCAATCAGGTTTAGGAGACATGATCTGCCTTTTACAAATCCAAACTGGGTAGGGTCCACAGTTTGGAGATTACCAATGTCTTTGTTTATGAGTTCCACAATGATACGTTCCATGGCCTTGCAGACCAGGCTCGTCAGGCTAATGGGGCGGTAGTTCCCGGGGTCTGTCATGGCTCCCCCTTTGTGGAGTGGGACAACCATTGCGGTGCACCATTCAGTGAGTACAAAGCCTGAGGTGAGGCTATGACTGAACATGGTACTTAGGTAGGGTGCCAGTTCATTCTGTAGTTCGTATAGAATGCAGCCTGGGATATTGTCAGGTCCCATGGATGCTGTGTTCTTGGCTTTGGACAGTGTGTTTTTTACCTGTGCAGCCGTGATTATAGGAACTTTGCATTCTTCCGGTATAGTGATGGGCCCTCTAGTGGGTGAGAGGGGGGTAAAGTTAGCACTGAACCTATCTGCTAGGATGTTGGCAATATCAGTTGGTTCTGTATATTTAGTGCCATTGTGCTGTAACTCAGAGCAGATCTGAGTGTTCCCATTTAGATTCTTGACATAACCATAGAATGCTTTGTGGTTGTCTTTAGAGTCAATGGCAATTTTGTTTTCGTAACTAGCTTTGGAGGATTTTATGAGGGATCTCAGCTTCTTACTGAGGTTGACCAGGGAGTTCCTCCAGTCATGGGATTTTACTCTTTTTTGCAACAGTTTCTTTCTTCTGTTGTAGAGTTTGTTTATGCCAGAGGACCACCAGAATGGCTTCCTTTTTTTGGAGGATAACATCTTGGTTCTATTAGGGATAGCATGATCCATGCACTTGTGTAAGTGCTTATAAAGTGCATTTGTGTAGGATTCGGCAGTCGTACCTCTATTGTCTGTCTACATGGGTGTCATGAAGTTTGCCACTTCTGTCTTAAGAAGTGTGAAGTTGGCTTTGGAGAAGTTTTTTACGATGGTTTCCCTAATTGGGGGGTGGGGGTGGGATGTAGATGTCTAGGCTGATTAGCTTGTGGTCAGATCTGACCAACGAGGAACACCGGTTTCCCATGTTGCCTTCAATGAAATTATGTATGTGCAAATTTCACGTATTTATTTTTTAAGGATTAAATGGTTGTCTGTGAATATGAGGCAATTATTGCATTGTCTCAGGATGTTCATACCTACCAAGCAGGCTATGGAGACATTTGGAAATTGCATATCTATGTTTTCTGAACCTGTATTTGTGTGGGCTACTGTAAGTTATATAGAGGACTCCTTGGGGCGGTCTCTGGGGTTTGGCATTAGACTAGGTTAGATGGTGCTAAGATTTGATAGCAGTGCTATTTAATGTGTAACTTAGTCAATCTAAACTTGTCTCCATGCTATGGCTTTATTTTAGCCACGTTAAGTTATAAATTTTAGTTCTAAGGAAGCATCATAGATAAAATGTACTTTTTTTTTGCATTTCTGTCTGTACAGAGTACTGCTAACCTCTTGATATTACACCAGGAAAGATTGCTAGTGAGTGAGGCACTACAACTAAATAACTTAAACAAATTACCTTGACAAGGCAATTTCAAGTATTAGGAACCTTTAGAATTAAAGATATAAAACAAACTAAAGCAGCATTCTAAACAGTTAACTGAAGTACAAACAATACAATAAATCTCTTATCTGCCTAGGATGGTGCATGATTAACTCAGGATACCCAGAGAGTGTGGTCAGGGTGAAAAACAGGAGGGAGAACTTGGAAAATGAGAAGAAGAGAATATATAGCAAGGGCAGTTTACTCAAGTGCAATACTGGTTTGCTGGGTGGGCATTTAATATTATGGATATATGGAAAGAAATGGGTGGAAAAATACTTAAACAGGTTACACAACAGACAGTAACAATGAAAGAGTACAGGGAGGGACATTGGAAAATGTCCACAATGGGCAAAAAAGCAAAGTCTTATAAAGCCTTAACAAGAAAAGGGTGGGAAGGTTAGAGACAAAAAATTCAAACCGAAGCTCTTCTATGGTTAGAATTTTAGAAACGTTTAGCTTAATTTCTAATTGGGTACAAACTCAAAGAACAGGGGATAAACCCAGTAGCAAGGTAAACAAAAAGGCACTGGAATGCAGCTTTAAGCAGTTATATATAGAAGCTCATATCCTAGAGCTGAACTCACAATTCTACCACTAATGCAACTACTGCACACTAAGACAACAGGCTATGCAGAAATATTCCGGTAACGCTGTAATAAATGACTGAGGTTCAGATCTGACAGTAGATCATGGTCCTGTCACAACTGTAAAAACAATACAAGACTTGATCTCCACACACAATGAAAAATACAAAAAAGCTGCATTTTTGCATGTAATTATACTTATGGTAATAGAAGTGTTGTATAATGTAAAAACAATGCTAAAATACTGTAGTAATACACTGTCTTAGCACAACTGCAAATGAAGCTACAACACTAAGATATAACAACAAACTAAAAAAAATGCAGATACGTTTTTTGACTAATCCAAAGGCAAAATGCATAGTATAAAAAACTATCACCACACAGGTCACTATAAATGCAACTTATGTATAATTAATACGAGACACTCTATTGTACCTCTATTATATTTTTATCTTTCATTTGTAACCTTGATTGTACTGCCTTTGGAGCTTTTCTCACCAGGCCTCCACTAAAATTGGGCACCACGTGGCCCAGTGGACTTCCCCGGTAATCAAACTGAAATCAAATAAAATAAATAATAAATAAAACATTTAAGGAGCATTTAAATAAAAGCCTTTTTTCTTCCATTTTGATGAATAGCCTGCATCTCATACCTCTCAGAGTCTTGAAAAAAAAAAAAAAACACCCTAGGTGAATATAGCTCTGTGCTAAATATAGCAGACTTGGTAGGGAGCGACCCAGTCAAGGATAGACATTACTGTAGCTCAAAATCTTGTGGGTATAATTTCAGAAATTTTGAGCTTAGTGTCTCAGTAGGGGGTGGGGCAGCTCAAAGAACAGGAATTACACCAGTGGCAAGGTAAAAAGAAAGGCATTGGAATGCAACTTTAAGAAGGTATATATAGCTATAAAAAGTACTGGAGCAGAATTTACAATAATGCCACTACTGCAACCCCACCACAGATTAAGGTACCAGTAAACTAGAATGCAACTTTATATATATATATATATATATATATATATATATATATATATATATATATATATAGTGAAGCACAAATCCTGGAGCACAACTTACAATACTGCCACTACTGCACTCATACCACAGACTAAGGCACCTGACTATGCAAAAATTCACCAGTAACACTGTAATAAAATGACTAAATGACACACAAATGTGGCCATAGATCACAGCCCTGTCACAACTTAAAAGAAACTACAAAATTGAGGCCTCAGACTGGAATCAAGATAAAAAAAAAAACTACCTTTTACGTGTCATTCTACTTCAGGAAATAGAAGTGCAGTATAATGTATAAACAATGCTAAAATCTTGAAATCTTGGAGTAATACACAATCTTCACAAAACTGCAAATGAAGGTCTAAGAACAAACTAAAAATGCAAACAGATAACTTTTTTGGCTAAACCATGGACAATTCAGAGAAGTTTAAAAAGTGTCACCATTCAGGTCACTATAAGTGCAGTTTAAATTGTTTAAGCATAATTTAAATAAATTGTTTTTTCTTCTATTTTGACAAATAGCCTATATTTCACACCTATTTAAATCTTGATCAAAAGTCCCTGTGTGGATGCAGCTCTGTGCTAAATATAGCAGACCTGCTAAAGAGGGATCTAATCAAATACAGCCAATACTTGAATTTAATTTCTGTGATTAGAATTTCAGAAAATGTTAGCTTAATGTGTCAATTGTGAATAGAGTAGAGTCAAAGAACAGTGGTAAACAGTTGCAAGGTAAATAGAAAGGCATTGAAATTGTACTTTAAGGAGGTATATAAACCAATAAAAAGTAATGAGCCTTGTATCTCACACCTCTCTGAGTCTTGAACAAACAAGGCTGTGATACTGGGACACAGTAGGCTGTCACACTGGGGAATAGTGGGTACCATTTCATTGTTCTGTGCCACTGCACATATGTGTGTTTAATGTAGCTGTGTCTGTTTCACTACAGCTAACTGCATTAGTGTATCTGCTTCTGTACTTTAGAAATAACTGTATTGCTACAGATTACTTTCCTAAGGTATGTGAGTCTGCTATTTGCTCTTTGCATGTGCACATGCACATACTGCTGTAGTTGCTTGATGAGCCCTGATAATCAGTTAAGTGTTCTTCTTGCTTACATATGTGTGTGGAGCTATATTGCCTGCCTATCCCTTTTGACTTTCAGCAAACGTGGAGCAACAAGACAATGCTGCCAGTTACTTTTGGAGGCAGCAGAGACTTCAAATCCAGCAGACTTTGGGGCATTTATGTCCCTTCCTGACATATCTGCCATACTATTTCTCAGCCTTTCTCATTAGTTTTAGGTTTCCTGATTTTATTTCACTTCTGCAAACCTCTGTGGTTTACCAGAGATCCGGAGAGACTACAACTATAGGTTGCTGCCACCTAAAGATCTCTGCCAAGTTTGGTGAGTGGGGAGAAACTGCCTCATTTGTGGATGGTTCTAGCCTATGTACGACACATAGCCCAGCCTCAGTTAATGTCCCTAGCAGAAACAGAGCTAGAGGGTGCAATGGAAGCTGCAGCTGATCTGTTGAGTCACCATTCAGCAACCACTCCTCCAGGAGGAAGTGTCTATACCTAGGTGGGGGAACATGTATTTTAGACATAAACTGAACTGTCACAGTACTAATATTGTGTATATAGCTTTGTGCCAACAATGTACTTCATTTTACATAGGTAAAACCAAGAATAAGTTTAAAACAAGGATTTACCAACACCAATATGATATTCACAAGCTGGATGACAAAAATGCTTTAGCCAAACATATTATCAGGTTGCCCATGCATTCTTTTAAGCATTCTTTTATAGAAAAAAGTTAGTTTTGACCAGAGGGGAGGGCCACATGAAATTTTACTTGAATATAAAGAACTGATTTTGCAGCTAAGGAGTAATACCACTGTACCCCCTGGTTTAAATTAATCCATTACCATAAATAGTTTTTCAAAATTAAAAGCTGAATTTGTGTTTTCCTAAGGGCTTGTACATATGGGGGTATTTGTAAGTAGGAATATCGATGCTAGATTTCAAAAACAGGCAAGGTGTTTATCTGTGTAAGTGTTATATGTGTATAACTTTATATCAGATGTATGTATTATTTTAAGGATTAATTGAGGGGTGGAATTTTTAGTTGTGACTTAATTGCTGTATTTAAGCGTAATTGTGATTTTAAACTGTGTTCTGAAGACGTTTGACATTGTTCTTACAAAAGCGCTTAACATTTGGAATAAACTGGTGCTTGTTGACATTTTTCACTTCATTTTTTTCTTTTTCTAAGTTTTTATTTTTTACCAGTCAACAAAAGAACAAAAGATAAATAAATATATATATATACTGTAGAGAATGCAAAATAGTTTAATTCACAACGAACAAAGAATGGTGAGCGCTTTCGTGGGCCAAGCCACTTCATCAGACATTGAAACAAAGTATAAAATTCCTTTATATATCATCCTACACTTACTAATTGGGACCCCACCTTGATTTAAAGTCACAGGTCATTCCATGTGCAAATGAAAGACAGCATATAAAAACAGCATATAAAAACAGTATATAAAACAGCATATAAGAAACAACACATTTAAAAACATGAACCAACATTTTTAAAAACTAAAACACACCAAAGGTATATTAATGTTTCACTTTAACAAGTCTCTTCCTAGGAGAATGGGCTTGATGTTAATTTTGTCATTAAGCCCCCTGCCCATACTGGCCCTAAGTCTCACAATCCATTCAAGTTCTTTCATCTCAACTTTCAATTTCACATCACCCCCCCCCCCCCTCCCCGAGGTTGTCCACAGCTCTGTCAATGGCCATGAAGGTGAACCTATGTGTATCACAAAGGTTCCTACATGTCTAGCTAAGGCATTCATCTCTGCCTTCCTCCCTATATCATAGGAGTGCTCCCACATGCAATCTCTCAACCTCCTGGTCGTCATCCCTACATAGAATGATGCACAGGCCACACAATGGGCCAAGTACATAATGTTTGTACTATTACAGTTTGCAGAAAGTTTAAACTTAAACACTCTCTCCATATCAGGATGCTTGAATTGTCCACTACAAGCTATGTACATACAGAAATTGCTGGCTTTACAGGGAATGGTACCACCTTTACCTCCATTAACAGGGTCCTTTGCCAGGCCATGTTGTGACCTAGGTCCATACAGGATCCTTTTCAAATTCTTTTTATTTTTATACACAAACTTCGGGGTATCACCCATTAAACCTTTAATAGCATCATCAGCACACAGGATATTCCAATTCCTGTGAAAAATGTTTTGTAGAAGCTTGATGTTACTGGAGTAAGTTACTGACATTCTCATTTGTCCATCCATACTCCCTACCCTCCGCACTGGACATTTACCATCAGAGAAGCATGGTCTAACATCTATGCTCCTACATTCCATTACACCCCTCAGGGTGTCCTGTAGTTCAGTGGGGGCATAACCCCCCTGTGAGAACCTTATTCCCAGATCAGCCAACTCACTTTCAAATCTATCCTGATCGGCTGTCAACCTAGAAGTCATCAGTCCCTGCCCCTCACAATGTTCTGAAAAATGTGTTGGGGATGCATGCTGTTTCTGTGTAAATAATTATTTATATAGCAATCCTTTCTGTGTATTTCTGTTTTAAATTGTTCATCATCCTTCTGTATAATCTTCACATCCAGGAAGTCAACTGTACTAAAAGAGCTCTTCATGGTGAACCTCAGGAAACTGGTTCATCTATTCAAATGTGAAAAAAGGGGGCAAAAGTAGACTCATCCCCCTCCCACAAGATAAAGAGGTAATCTACAAACCTCCTATAGAATTTCAAGCGTTTGCCATATTCTCCCAACAGAAATTCCTTCTCCCAATGGGCCATAACAATATTGGCGTAGCCATTGGCACAGGAAGTGCCCATGGCCACACCATCCAACTGCTTGTACAGTGTGCCTTCAAACAAAAATAAGTTATTTTCCAAAATGAGCACCATTAGAA
>NC_056732.1:318546577-318729077 GCF_019279795.1 Protopterus annectens | reverse complement strand
GGTTGCTGAGGTAGCCTGAGTCAATAGAAACAGTTCCTTGCTGTCTTACTACTTGTTTCTGTCATTCTCCAAATGGGATGAAAACATAAAATAAGGTGTTAATACCTTATTCTGCATCTGGAGTATGTGTGATGCAAGGTTCTTGTGAGCACAATTGACCAATTGTTTTTTAAATATTTTGGAGCACCTCAACTCCACACATGCAAGCTGCACATGTGCAGGTCTGAACAGCAGAAGCAAAATGGAAAGTCAAGTTAACCATTATTTTTAATTTAAAAATAATAGCTGGCTTTCAGTTTGTTAAGAAAAATACCTTTTATTTTATTTTTTACCTGAGAAGACTAGCCCAGCAGCCAATGATGTGAGCCTGTGAACCACCCAGTATTCTTTAGGATTTAATATCAAGAAGGAAACATCTGAAAGTGGTTATGTAGTTATATGGATATTTGATATTATCTCAGTTTATTCCATTTAACTAGTAAGGCCCAGATGAAATGTCTAGAGGTTAAATATCGAATTAATGTGCAGATATATTATACTTTGTTGTTTAACTTTCTGTAAATTATGTAATGAATAAATAAAAAAAATAATTTGAAAATTAAGCAAAGAAATATTAAATGTATTTAATCAATATTTTGTATGGTGGCATTCATAGCTTGCTTACTACACAAAGCCATTGAAGTTCCTTTACGTAGTACACATGGAGAGACTGCTTCATAATTTCCTCACTGCTTTTAAGAGCATCCTTGTCCTAATGAGCAGGTGAATGTTTTCACAGCTATTTATAAATCCAGTAGCCTGATGGTGTGGCCTGTGCTAAACAGAATCTTGCGAATACTAAGGTACAGTTTTGCAAGGATTCATGCAAAGCTGCACAATTAACAGGCATTTGTACTACAGGAAATCCATGTAGAGTGATGATAAAATCTGTAAGTATGGGTTACAATTAGCTGCTTTGCAGCTACGCATTCCAGTTGGAAAACATGTACAAGTGAAACAGACTAGCTTCACCCTGCTCAGATTGCTGATCAAGATAAGTAGTACAGTGCAGTGCAATGCACACAAGCAGTATTTTTACCTTACGGCAAGAGGTCAGGTTCCCCGTTGTCTGGAGTCTTTCTTTATAGAGTCTGCATGTCCTCCTTGTGACTGCATGTTTTTCTCCAGATATTCCTGTTTCCTGCCACATTAAAGACATGCAACAGGTAGACTGATGACTGACTCTATGTTGTCTATATGTGTACAGTCTGTGTGTGTGTGTGTGTGTGTGTGTGTGTGTGTGTGTGTGTGTGTGTGTGTGTGTGTGTGTGTGTGTGTGTGTGTGTCCCACTGTATTTGTGGACTTATATATTATCTGTGTCTTTATGTGTGCATCAGGGGTATAGTAGCTGCTGATCTTTAGTCATAGAGTTATGTATTAATTCTATTCAGCACCAGATTATGTATGACTGACTGCATTAATTCAGAATAGAGAAAATAATCTTATCAGAGCATTGCAAGCTGCATTCATGTGAGCATGACCACAAATTCCACATATAGTGTTTTAATTCAAACAGCATGCAGAGCAAGAACAAGGTTACATGTGGCCAAATTATTAAACCATGGCATGATAGTAATACTTTGTTGTATCAATGTAAGGTAGAAATTTAAATGATAAGTATAAATTTATTTGTGAGTTAGGGAGGAAAATATCCTTGTACGTAGCACAATTAGCTTTTATTAATGATCATTCACTACACACCACTGGGTACATTTCTGACATAGTTAATTAAAGAAAGCATACTAAGAATACAGGGTCTGTAGGTTATTAAGGAATGAAGTAAAATAATTATGGTTATTTAGGAATGAAGTAAAAATAATCATTATTACTAAAGGTTTTACTGGTGTGATTTTCCATATTATATGATGAGAAAGCCTAATGCTACCAGTGAGAAATTTAGCTTAAGAAAGTATGCTGAGCATATCAGGCTGTTTATTTAAACTTTAAATGACCAAATAGAAGATGAGCATAAAGTAGCTTTTGAATTCAATAGACAGAAATATCATTTACATTTATTATAGTAATGGTTTAGTCTAGAGCTCATTTAAAGTGCTTTTACTTCTTTCATAATTTTATTGGTTATAACATCAGAAGCAACAAACACAAAATAGAAAAAACAAATATCATGCATATTTGGAAGTAATATCATGACACAATTCATAATACTATATGTCATTTTTGTAAAATATTATAATGCAACCATTTTTACATAAATCATTTTGCTGACAATTTCAGTAAAATTATTTTACTAACTATTAAAATACTAAATAATTAATTCAAAAAATTTTAGTGCATCATGGTAAGTGAAGGGTGCATTAGATTCATAAAAACAAGTTCTGCATTATGGCAGGTCAAGTAGCTCAATAAGGTGTGGTATATGCTAATGGCTATATAATGGCAGGATAATGTTGTTGTTTGTCTTTCGGATTTTCCCGGTAAGAGGTCGCCACAGCGGAACTCCGGTCTGCTAATGATTGGCAGTAGATTTTTATGAAACGGCGAGGTGCCAGCTCAACGCCCAACCATCAATGAAGGCATGCCATTTACGCATGCATGTCTTTCAAATGCTACCCAACCATGGGAAGGACATATGAGCAACATTATTAAAGTAAGCCTCTCCATCTATGCTAATGAAGCAAAGCAAGATGGAGGAGTGAATTGGAAAAATGTAATTTCCACACAAAGGAGTAGCATCCACTGTATATTTGAACCTGGTCAAATGCTGATGTTCAAATGGATAGAGTTGCTAAGTAATGCTAGGGGTTGCTGCTGCATTTGTAAATGTGTATCTACAAGATGCTCTTAATGTCACTGCTATGCTTGATTGTGTGTGACTTAGGCCCCAGAGGTGCAGGGTTGTATGATCATGCTTAGTATTTCATGAACACTGTGAAATTGACATTGTACACCAGTAACATGTAGATAGGGACACTTTCCAAGGAAATGTGGTCATGTGTCAGCCTCGTCTACAGCCCCAAAGGAGTCATGGAGTACCTATCCCTGTGGGTACAAACATATGTGTGGCTTTACATATATTAGCTACACAGAGCTTTCAGTGACCTACTGGGGACACAGTGAAAGTATCTCAGACCTTTACCTCAAGAATATTCCATCAGGTCTTTGATGCCATGCTGGAGCATATGCAGGAGCATATGTGTTTTACACATACACTAGAGAAGAGAGGCAAGACCATGCAGGAGTTCTGTGATATACATTGTTTCCCCTGAGATACTGTGAGCCATAGACTGTACCCACATTGAAATAAATGCCAAACCTGGTGAATTGAGAAGGAGTGTGAACTGCAAAGGGAGTCACTCCATTAACTGCCAGTTGGTCTGTAATGCACAAGGTATTATTTATGATGTGTGTGTAGGCTACTGAGGCAGTTATCACAGCTCCCACAAATTGCACATCTGTGGCCTATACAAATGGTTTAAGAAGACTAATTTCCAAAAGGGGCAGCTTGTTGATGATACTCTATATGCCTTGAAACCCTAGCTAATGATACCCTTAAAGAGATCTACAAAATCAAATAAACCATGGGTGCAACCATGCTCAATTGCAAACAATAAATATTACTAAGCATATGTTTGAGTTGCTGAAGGCACATTTTTGCTGACTGGATTTTTGCAGTGGTGCCTAATGACACTGGCAAGTGTGCAAAAATAGTTCCAGTGTGTGCAGTGCTGCATAATATCATACCAAAGAAGCAGTTACAGCAGGGTGAGCATCTGCAAGGTCAGCAGGTCTCAGCACACCAAGCAACAGAGGATGAGTCAGAAGATGAGTCAGGGGAGTTGTCAGCAGTAGGGGATGGTCATGCCAGGTGGACGTTGGTGCAGTAGGTCATGGCACTGGCATAGAAGCAGCAGCTTAGACATTGATTCAGAGTATAAGAGACACAATTAAAGAAGAAGCACTACAGTAAAAGTGATGCATGCAAAACCAATATCAGGATGTGCTTACTCACCATAGGCTGGCCATGCTGTGCATCAGACACAGAAGACCTAAATAAAAATGTATAAGAGGCAGGGCATGGTTATCATCTTTTGCACAGGAAGGGAAAGGAGCATAGCAATGGATAACATTCACTGGAAATCTTCTGAATGCTGATGTGTATTAAATTAAATGTGCTTTTCTGTGAAATGTCAACCTGAAGGGGGGCTTAATGTAGCAGTCATTACGAAGGGACAGAGTCAATGGAGGTGTGTGATATACTCAAAGCTCTGTTTGTTGGTGGTGTGAGTGTTGATCTGCAAGAACACAGCCTCAGCAGTAGTTCCAGCACAGCTTCTATGTGTACTGGACAGGTCCAGGGCATGTATAACAAAGTGCTCTGCAAACCATTATGCCTCCATCCAACAGAGTTAGTTGTACCAGAAACTGAATGGATGTTCCAGGACCCTGGCTAGATGCTGTTGTGCTGTTTGACATTTAGTGATGTCTGTTATGAGATGTGTCACTATGGTGATAGCTATAACCATAAAGATGTCTGCTGCTTGGTGTAGCCACCTCCCCAACAGATGGTGCAGTGAAAGTGTGACCACTGTAAGAGCAGGATCTTGGATAATCGCTACCATATTGGCTTCCATTTGTGGAAACAATGAATAACAGGTGCCTTGGATCACTCCTCTCCCCAGGCAGATGAGCCAGAAATGACCTTCCAGTGTGTGATTTAGTTTGTCCAAGTAATCGCATGTATGCAATGTGCATTCTACTCACTACTTGCATTACCCTAAGTATCTCGACCATGGCTGTAGTGGTACTAGCCTGCTCTGAGATGTAATGACTGACACACCAACCTCAGGGGGTGGGTGGTAACCATGTATCCAGTGAGCACAATTAACCACACCCTGTGTGGAACTTTGTATCTATTTGTGCTAGAGAGAGAGAGAGAGAGAGAGAGAGAGAGAAAGATTCAGTCATCTGCTACTGGGGGCCAGCACACTTTCCTGACTGACAGTGTACCCCTTGACCAGTTCTACTGGTGAGGTGTAAGTAATACAGTTATACCTAGGCAAAGAGGCTGTGTCTATGTGGATATGGTGGTCACACTCCCTCTGTCTAGCAGAAACTTTTTTACCTCATAACTGTGCCAGCCCATACCCACCATCATTGTCAGAGGCTTCAGATCTACCCATATCAGGCAGGGGCATTCCCACAGTGCTGGTGTTATATAACAAATCACCCCAAGCATAAAATAGGCAGTGTAAGTATGACCATACACTAGAAGTCTATGTGTAACCAATTTTTATAAAAGTAAATATGATGACTGTTAGTACTTTATTTGCATACCTTCTGCAGATGGCTGTGGATGTTGCACCCCTGATGCATGTGTATGATATAAGACAGTCGGCCCTCATAAGCCTGGTATTAAGAAATGTTTGCTGAGGACTTAAAGCTATTGATACACAGAGATAGGCTTACATACCTCCATCGCCTCCACTGTATTGTTTTTGTGGCGTTTTCACCTTTACTCGCTCATCCAGCACCATACTGTGGGACTGTGTCGAGACGGCACACCCTCTGAGAATTCCTTTCAGAAGTCCTTCATCTCTGTGGGAGGTGTTACTCTCAATTGCATAAGAAGTTATGCTTTTTGTTGGACAGCACATATAATATCACTGGCCCTGCAGCACACTATGTCATAATCGTGGTTGTGGCCTATCAACCATATTAACATTTGTCACAATATTATCCCAGGCATACTCTTGATAAGGCTGGTTAACAGTCTTTAGGCCAAAAAACTATCTTTCATGGAGACAGTGGGCCTGGAGTAAAGTCTCCCTATTGAAATATTGACACTCGAAATACTGAGTGCCGACAAGCCTCCCCAAAAAAGACCAAAATCACAGAAGAGTGAATCTCAAAAATCGCTCTTCTCCTTAAAACTTATTTTTTTGCAGAAAGGGCAAGACCCCCTGATCCCCATGAACTTATAAATATATATATATATATATATATATATATATATATATATATATATATATGTGTGTGTGTGTGTACCATCTCCAAGATCACTGTACAACACAGAAAAGGGAATATTCCAAGAAATGGTATCTCGGACTTGGTATATATAAGTCTGATCTTTCAGCCATTCAGTCTTCTTATTTCAAGACTCACTCTAGCAGGCCCTGGCATTTCAAATGGTTACCTGGAATAGCACCTTATTCTCTTCATCAGAGAAATTGGGCTTCTGGGTAGATGTCCCAGCAAATTCTGCTTTTTGCTTGCCCTGTTTTTTAAGCATTGCTTTGTTTGTGTGAAAAACAGTGAAATTAGCCATGCTCCTGCTTGGACCTGACAAATCATAACACCACCAGTGTCCTATCTGGCCATATAGCATGCTGTTTGTGTGTCTAACAGTTATATATTATTTAAGAAATTATTTAAGTAATTAACCAGTGCATCAGGTCCCAGTCAGTTGAGGTGTTCCTACCTCACCTCCCCCTGAAAGGCTTGTAAAAGCATATAGGGTCATTCCAGGAATAACAACAAGTACGGAAGGCTTTCCCCACCATAGAACTTGTTTTAATAAGGTGTTCCTACCTCACCTCTCCCCTGAAAGGCTTGTAAAAGCATATAGAGTAATTCTGGGAACAACAACAAGTATGGAAGACTTTCCCTACCACGGAACTTGTTTTAATAAGGTGTTCCTAACTCACCTCCCCCTGAAAGGCTTGTAAAAGCATATATGGTCATTCCGGGAATAACAAGTACGGAAGTCTTACCCCACCGTGGAACTTGTTTTAATTACGTGTTCCTACCTCACCTCACCCTGAAAGGCTTGTAAAAGCATATAGGGTCATTCTGGGAATAACAACAAGTACAGAAGACTTTTCCCACCACGGAACATGTTTTAATAACGTCAGTATCCACTAAAATACCTTGCCACCTGTAACCCTAACAAACTGGGTCCAAAAAAGCACTGGTGAATGTCCCCATAACTCCTGCTTGTAATCTGTTTATGCTGATAAGCATTAGGTTGGAAGGGTTAGACTTTCCTGTAGCCTTCTTTCTTCCCCATTTAAGGTAAAAACAGTGTGCTTTCTACTGTTCAACAGATGAGCGTAGTGTGCTCTGCACCTCCAAAAAGTGAATTTCTCAATAAACTAATTGAAACAAGCCTGCTACAAAAAGGAATTGGAAAACAGGCTCTCTGCATTGTAAATTGAGAAGCAGGCAGGAACTGTGTTGTTTTTAACAGTAGGGCCTGGGAACAGAGCATTGGGCATATAAAAAGAAACAAAAAGCATGCTTGTAACTCATACCTGAACATGCTGCCTCTAGGCATCTGCTTTACTGGTTTAGCCCCACTCCACTCACTTCACTTGTTCCGCACCTCACCCTGCCCCCATATCCCACCCACCCCCAGTAGTACTACATTTATAGTACCACTGGCATGCCCCCTTAATTGGCTAACCAGCTACATGTGCTCCTAGAACCCAGCAAACTCCTAGCACAATAATACACCTTCTAGCCAGCCCACTATCCATATTAACCCCCCCCATAGCTATTCTATTCTCTCTAATCTTTTATCCACCACATACACTCAATACAGACCCTACCCTAGTAATTTACTATGCCTATAGCTAAAACACTAATGCTGCTACCCCTAGTAACCCTGCTGTTCATTCCTTATCACCTAAGCTCCTATGAATATGTACAGCATCTTGAAATTCAATACCCAAACTCTCAAACAGACACCAACCCAGCATTTAATAAGTTTATTAACCACATAACCACCCCCTCTCCTAATTCCTCACCCCCCCAATTACTATCACCTGACTAAATACCACTACATTAGTTTAAAAACCAAAAGCTACGAAAAAATCATAAACAAATTTTTAAGACCCATAAGCAGCTTAAAAATTAATCTTATGAAGGATGGAGATATCTACCCCAACCCTGGCCCATCTACAACAGTAGACCTAAGCACACCATCTAACAACCCAATGTGTACTACCCAGATTGATAGACTTCCAAACTCATTTCTGGTCTGTCATCTCAACATCAGAAGCCTAAACAACAAGATCCATAGCCTACATGGACTCTTAGCTGTTCACTCCCCTGATATCTTCTGCCTCAGAGAAACCTGGCTAAAACCAATAATCAAAGATAATGAAATAACCCCACCCCCAGTACATAATCCTTAGACTGGACCGGATCACCAGGAAAGGTGCCGGGGTAGCTGTATTATACAAGTCTACCCCAACAATAACAATTGAGAGCCAACAGAAATCCCTGTTTGGCAATGCAGAAATTCTCATCACCAGACTAATAATAAACATAAATAAATGCAGATACACTGTCTGCATTTATATTCCACCTGGCAAGAATGATAATACTCTAGAAAATATCTTACACTAGCTAGCTTCTAACTATCCCCAGGAAACCATTGTCTTGGGGGACTTTAACATTAATTGGAACACCTGTTCTTCTGAAACTCCCTCCACCCATTTAAACCTCCATGGGTTTACTCAGATCATTGCCACCCCCACCAGATTTAGCAAAAATATAGTCAAAGGTAGTATCCCTGATTGGATACTTATTAACAGCCACCCCCAAATGTACAAGTCAGGAAAATTACCCGATGATCTAAGTGATCACTGCCTTACCTATACTATTAGGCTCAAAGCCAACAATCTCAACCAGCCCACCTACAAAACTATAAGAAACGTCAGGAACTTTAATCTTGACAACTTCCAAAATTAACTCAAAGCATGTAATTGGAATGTCTTGAAACGACTCTCATTACAAGAAGCAGTTGAGTACTTCAGTACCAGATTTCTGGCTATCCTTAACCACCATGCTCCTACCCGTACCATCTGTGTAAAAAACACAGTTGCACCATAGCTATCTAAAGAAACAAAAAACAAAATTAAACTAAGAAAATAATTCCTGGGTCAGGTGGCACGTTACCAAAGCCCCTATGGACCAAGTAAGATACTGGCAGCTAAGGAACCAGACAAAAAAATCTGTCATTCTAGACAAAACAATCACTACACCCTTCTACAACAAAAATATCAGCTAAAACCTCAAAGGTTCTGGGCTGGTATTAACAATCTTCTCCACCCAGGCCATTCCGCCACTCTTACCCCATCAGCTGCCCTTTATAAATCCCCTGTAGAAATTGCAAACAGCTTCAACTCCTTCTTTACTGAAACTATCCAGTCTCTAGCTACCCATCTCACTCCATTGGACACAAACACCAGCTCTGGCTCAGCTAGCCCTGATCCACCCAGCACCCAACCCACCTTTACCTTTCAAACCGTACCTACCAACCTGATGCGGACCTTACTCAAAAAGCTAAAACTTACTAGACTAGCTGCCGACCACCTCTCAGCTGAATATCTTCAAAAAGCATCTGATGCCATAGCATTTCCCATTTCTATTCTGATCAACAGATCCATCTCAGAAGGATCCATCCCAGAAAAATGGAAAATATCACGTTATACCTCTCCATAAAGGAGGAAGTTCCACAGAATTATCTAACTTTAGATCTATAGCCATTCTTTCACCACTAGCTAAAAATCATGGAAAGATGTATACACAAACAAATCATGCACTTTTTTATTCAAAACAGAAAGCTTGCTGACTCTCAGCATGGCTTTCAGACATTCCACAGTACCACCACGGCTCTTCTATCTTTCTCTAATGTCATCAATCTTCATCATAACAACAACAAACTATCTTCAACACTCTTTCTAGATCTCTCAAAAGCTTTTGATATGGTCAATCATCAGCTACTGCTCAATACCCTACAAACCATCGGTTTAGACCAACATGCAATACAATGGTTTCACTCCTACCTAAACAGTAGACAGCAGGTTGTCTTATGGCAGAGCAAGCTGTCATCCCAACATCCTCTAACCCTAGGTGTCCCACATGGGTCCATACCAGGTCCCCTTTTTTCTCTATCTTTATCAATGATCTGAACACCACCATCCCAGGAGCCACCTGCCTCCATTATGCAGATGACTCAATGCTAATATGCTCCGCCTCCTCTCCTACACAACTTCTAACCCTCACCCAGACCACTTTCAGCATGGTAGAAACATGGCTAGCTAATCGGCGCATGCTTCTAAATCCTAACAAAACCAAGCTACTACTTTTCTCCCCAAACCATAGAATTTCTCCTCCTACCTTCAACTTCAAATCTAGCAATGACACCACCATCTCCCCTGATGACCATAAAAAGCTTCTAGGTATAATAATAGACAACAACCTTAAATTTGATAAACATGTCAATCACACTATTAAGTCCATCAACAAAAAAATTGGCTCCCTGTACAGAGCCAAACCTTGCCTCACCCCCCCCCCCCTAGCTAGGGTAGCTATTGCAAGATCACACCTCCTCTCTACCCTTATGTATTCCTCCCCTGTACTCACCAACCTATTCAAAATCAGTCTCAACAAATTATCAGGATGTTACAATCATATAGCCAGATTCGCTACTGGCATGGCTTTTAGGACCCACCATTGCCAGCACCTCAAAGCACTGGGATGGCTAGACTATCCTACCCTTCTACAGTTCAACCAACTTATAGTAGTGCATAAAATACTCCATCAACCTGATAATACCCCTGCCCTCAAAAATATTCTTACCCCTCATAGTGCCCCCAGGCCATTACACTCAGCTGATAAACTAATTATACTGACCCAAAAATCCAACAACTCTGCAGGTGATGCTATATTTGCCAACTCAACCAGTAAAATCTGGAATCTACTCCCTACTACTGATACCAAGGAAACCTCACTACCCCTATTTAGAAGAGAACTCAAAAAATACCTCACATCTCATTGGCTGTGCTCTTGTTCTAAACCTCACTAACAACTTCAGTAATACATGTCTTGCTACCCAACCTGCTGTTTAGCCAAGTATCTGTGCCTCATAGCATTGGAATATCTAATCATTATGAATTCTGAGATCTGATTGTATTCTATGTCCACATTTTCTGATACATCTTTGCCAGTCAGATGTAAGTCTGTACATTGTGTATATTGATTTCTGCCTGTATTCTTTGTCTATATTTTTCTAAACATGTCTGCCTGAGTTTATCACTCAGTGATGTATGTACTGTCTCTTTTTTGGTATGTGGAGCTTTTCTCCCCAGGCCTCCGCTGAAAATGGGCATATATCCAATTGGCCTATCCCAGTCAACAAATGTAAAATAAATAAAATAAAATAAATAAATAAATAAAGTAATGTCATGCACATAAGTTTACTGAGTACATGTCTCCAACAGAAGAATCACATAACACTGCTTCTGATTAAGGTGATATGACAGTTCTCAATGTTTCAAATAGTTTTGCTTCTAACATATTTGCACTATTTACTGAAAGTTGTATCAAATAAACTGTAAAAAATGTTGTGAATTATGCTCTTGAGTATGTGCTCATGGGTGTGTCTCCAATTAAGCTGTAGTTCTTCAGCCCAACAATTGTGTTACCATTATAAGCCCCTGTCAATGTATCTCTTCCAATAGACTTACAAGTACTGACAAACATACATCTTATTATGACAACAGGATGAATGGCTTTCATAAAAATGAATGGACATGTATAAGTAGGATTATATTTCCTGAAAGAATTGTTTTAATTTCGCATTTAGCAAGTCTCAGACTGTGAGCTGTACAGGTTTCTTCCATAGTGCAATGTGGGTCTCTGACTCTCATCATGCTTATATCTTTCAGATTCACCTGAATAGATGTGATGAGTACAATAATTAGGGGATGACTCGTTACTGTTTCTGCATCACTCAGTTTGCATGATGAATGCACCTGTTAACCATTGCTCTTAATTGTACTTAATATTGCACACGTCTGGATCCCAGTGTGCATCACTGCACATGAGCTGTCCACTAAATACTGTTAGGAGAAGATTTGTAATTTCACATATAACCCTCTGTAGATGGAGTCACTGATGTGCCTGATTTCTAACCAGCATAAGCAGACATACAGGACTGCCATATGTCATGCCTTAAAGTGCCGTCGTGAACCATAATAATGCAGCACCTATATTATCATAGCCCATCAACTAGCAGGCAAATGAGGTGCCTGTCAATGCCCATTTCACAGCAGGTGGGACACATGAGACCTGATTTAGTAGCCACTTTTCTAAATATTTTTACTAAAATTCTTCAAATTGAGCCTTCCTGGCAGGGGAAGAAGATGATGGTATTTCTTTTAGACTGCAATGGTGGTGTGAGGGAGTCAGAAATCTAACTCTAGCTCCTCCATTAGAAATACAGATAAAGTCTATAAACAGGCATCAGTAAAAGTCTGAAGCCTGTGATAGTTTAACCCAGGCTGTCAGCTATGCAACTGGCATCCCACATATGGGGAAACAGTTGTGTAACCATTACAGTAAGAAGAGGCATTGCAATACTAACCTTCTTGGCCGATGGATGGATGAAGTTAAACAGCAGGCACCACCTTTGTGTTGTAAGTCAAACTTATGTTATTTACACATATAACCTGCTACTGCATGACATACACTGGTATTCACAGCTGTCTTTTTATCTTTATAGCCTCTGAAGAAATTGAAGTAAATAGGCAGCTGCACAGGAGAAGACTGGATCACCTAAGAGACCCCCAGTGTGAGTATACTCGCTTCAGGCTATACAGCTTTTAATATTAACAGTAATAGAGATTAATTCCTAAACTGTACACCTTTCACATACCACTGGCAGTTCTGTGATAGCTGAAAGGTAGCAGAATGACTATTGAGTGACTGTGCATGCATCCTTCCATGTACTTAGACAAGTGGGTTAAGATATCATGGTTTTGCTCCCACATTGTGAGGATACTTGTGGGTTTCAATCTCTATGTTATCATAAAATATTTCATTTGAGGTTTCTGTCTCATTATACTAACTATAGCATTAGACAGGGAGAGATATGTATGAGCAACATTTTTGCTTGCGTGGATATCTATGTCATGGACAATATTGTGAGTATAGCTGTCTCATTTGCTTATAACCTATGATTTAAGATGTCTGAGTAGCATGATTTCTTGTTATGTACATTTGTCACAGACACATTTACTGTGTTTAACCCTGCTTGTTTGGGCCAGCAGACTATCATGAAAGTCAGAATGCAGATAATGGTGGCTGTTATTCCAGGTCTTCCTCTCAGTTTTGCATGTTAACAGCCTTGTTAAATTAAGACATGTTCGTTGATCATTCATGTATATTAACTTTTACTATATCACAGTCAAAACTATATATCAGCCTTACGATGTATTTGCACTCCCTCTTTCTGTCCACCATCTGTGTCACAATCCTTTCCATTACATACATTTATTTTGTTTCTTATTCTGTGTATCTCCATTTATTTTACTTCTATATACAGCAGAATTACTGCCTGCACCAATCTCTCCAGCAAGGCCTCTTCAGCCCCCCAACAACTGGCAGCAGCTGCAACACCACCACCATCACCAGAAACATCCAGCACATCTGAGTCTCAGCCTACAACAGCTTTCTCCACACCTCCCACCTTACCTACATCACCTGCTTCAGATATCCCCATATAAGCTGCTGGGACAGCAGTACCTTTCAGTAACAGTGCCACTGGATGTGACACTTTTGTCACCTAGTGATAGCTGGAAAACATTGTGTAACAGATTATCAACATGAGGTTTGATGCCTGGATTAGCAATAAGGAGAATCTCATGCAGTGAATCCTTGAGTCCCTTCCCTGTCCAGCACTGTCTCCACCATCTGAAGCAGGGGCCAGTGGTGACAGTACTTCAGGTGGCAAGTCATCAACAACTGGGTTGCAGATGCCATAGACTGCTGTTGTAAACATCCCATCCTCATCTTATCCTCCCATTTCTGTACATGTCCACATCTGCTGGTTTTCAGTAGTCACCTCAGCATTGCCTTCCCTGTTAAGGTACAATGTCTCCTTCTCCATTGTGACCACCTCCCTCATTGTTTTACCATACACCCTGTCAATCATGTCTGTCGTCTTCTGCTTCCTAACCTAACCCTCTTATCTTCCTTTAATGTCCTTTACTTCCTTCCCTAATGTACCTTGTTTTTCTGCATGATAAATGGGCACCTGTCCCACAAACAAAATATATCCCACTTTCCCCATCTCCATACTACTCATCCCTTAGTTATTCACCTTCAGTTCTAAACTCTGCTTACTTCATCTTTTCATCTCTTTCCTATGCTCCTATTTCCACTTTATTATGTTCAAAAAATAGGTAAACACGTTAGATATGGCAACTGAGGGCTTCCAAATCAGCTATTTGTTGTGGTCATACTATATGGGTAGGTCATGAATGAAGAGCATTCTTCATGCCAATGTACAACTGATGAGGACTGGAACTGCTTGTTGTATAGCAACTATTATGTACAATAATTATCATGCACTATGTATATTGGCCTCACCTAACATTGGCTTCATAGACGCCAGAAGCTGTTGACGGCTGGGGGGGGGGGGCTGAGATTGAGAGGGGGTACTTAGTGATCTAAAAAGAGCATCCCCTCCTGCAGCAACCTCCTAACGCTCCAGCAGCACCTGACTCCCCAGCCACTCCAATGTTCCAATACTTGGTTATTTCTCTTCAATTACCATAAATGCCATTCAAACCTGTCAGCATGCATACTGTTTTCTTATTTACTTCTACAATGATTACAGCTATTGAAATAAAATTGCACAAACACTGATTACCATTTGCTAAACAAACAATAGTCTAGCAATGAAAACATACTTAGCATGAGCAATAAACTTCTCTGCCCTTGAAACTCACATTCATTGAAATGGCATGAAAACCCACATTCATTTTGCATCCAGCTAGTGGATGACTAAGGTTACCTCTGAGCTGTTTTCAAACCATAGGCTCCTCACACATTTTTAAAGCCGTGCATACATGTATGCATTCTTTGATTCACCTTCCTGATTGTATTAAATTATATTTCTTGTATAATGCAGCACACTTGTTAGAGCGTGTTTTAAATTTATTGTTTTTAACATTTTTCCAGTAAGCAATGGAACAAAATCTGTGAACTGATAATGACAAAACTGCCCAACTGAGAATATTTCCATCATAAAAGTCTACTCAAACTTCTGTCCTTATAATCCACCAATATCAGTAAATATGCACAATCTCTGCAGAAGTAAAAGTCATCTAAATAATTCCACATTAAAGGGATCTGTAACTAATGAAGAGGTTGCTGCAAGCAAACAATTTATTTCATTGCTTCTTCTACAAATAAAGTGCCTGTTGCCCTTGAAGAATTGTCTATGTTACATTAAAAATGATAAGCTAGTAATATTGCAATAGGGAATGAATGACAAACTGATAACAGGTTCTTAGTTATTAGATAACTTCTGTAAAGGAGGACATTCACAGGACTGCAGCATCCCATTCCCTTTAAAGTATAACATAGTACAGTATCAGCAATCCATCTGCATACTGTGGGAGTAGAACCCACAGCCTTCTGCATTAAAAGCACATATATTACCTGCTGTGCTACTAACAATGCCAACAGACTTGGCATAATCAGCACTAAACTTCTCTTCCCCTGAAGAAGTTCTCAGCTCCTTGTAAAGCACACTGAGCACTTAACTAAATCTCTCAACTTTGCAGCACAAGAAATCTGGAAAAAGCCAAAATTGATTTGGGGGGGCAAAGGCCCAAAACCAGGGACACATTTTAAACATTGCTTGTAGAATCTTACAAAAGTTGCTAGAATAAATTTATTTGTGTTACCATGTGTTTCCTGAAGGATAGGAAGACTGAAACTTAAAGGGCTATCATTATTTAATGAATAATTTTAAGTCTGCTCTGGGGTAATTTCATGTTGATTATGTATATGAGGAGTACAAAAGCACAGACAGGATTTTGGAACTGCAAATCAGGTACACAGAATAGCTTCCTCCAAATGAAAAAAAAAAAAAAACTTAAGGGACTAACAAAGTGTACCTAGCCTAGCATTCTGAAAAAAATAATAATAATTGCAATGACATAATCTATAAATAAAACAAAGACATGATAAATGTACCAGAGCTTTTTATTTTACATTCCATGCTAAATGGTTATTTAATAATTTACAATATTAAATAGAGGTCCATAACTGATGGAGCTGTCTAGGTTTAGAAATAATTTCACAATACTAAGTTTAACAATTCCACTCCACATAACTTATAACATAGTTATTATATAGTTACACTTAAAAGGATTTCTCAGAGTCAGTAAGAAACAACATTTCCAGACAGTAAAGGGCAATGACTTTGGCATAATAAGGCCTATAAACAACGTACTGAAAGTGTAGCCAACAGCATAAGTTGCATAATTTTTGGCATTCGTTGAACTGTTTTCTAGTACAACTCACTCAAGAAAACAATGACTTCTAAAAACTAAGTGGTGTGAATTAGTGAGTAATAGACTCATTAATTAGCCTGGCAATAATTACTGCCATTATTGTATGTTGTTTCAACACAGGTAAAAAAAGTGCTAAATGAAAGGCAATACGTTTATTAGGTAGCACCTGTCTGTTTTACTGTCAATAATGTTAAATATCCACTCTTTAGCTATACCCCCTTGTCCACTGTCATTTGCCACAAAACAAAAAACTTTCCTTAAAACATTATTAAGTTACTTATTTGTTACATTTGGGTAATTGCACTGAAAGAGGAGGGCTCTGGAATAACATTTTGTTGCATAATAAGCGAAAAACTGTTTTTCTATATTACTTGAAAATAAGCAATATAAAAGGCCTCAGAATTATAAAAAATTGAAACCTCTATTGTATTCAGTTTCTTCCAAGAATCGTCTTAAACTAGCTTGGAGTGTAACATGTACTAGTAGGGAAAATAAAATAACTTCAAGTCAAGCAGGAGATGAACATGTACAAGGCTTTATATGGGCGCTAAAATCCCACGACGCCCTGCTGACAGTGAGGTTTGAAGCAGATAATGAACAAGAGCAGAGCTGAGGGAAAGCATCAGATGCAGACTCTATAGATGAACAGAGGGTAGGGGTAACCATTCAAAAAAATTATGAAAGCCTCTACAGTGAATTAGTAACAATGTTCACCGACTAGTATAATAAACAATCAGTAAAATTTATCAACAGTGTAGGGCTATTTCTGACCTTCAGTTGCTCTTAGGTACTAAAGGGGAGGCAGTAACATTATGCACTGTTTGTAAATAGTGCAGTTCCGAAGATAATTACAGCAACCCTTATTTGAATTTATGATCACATACGCTGTCCAACTGTCAAAGTGTTTTTGCTGCATATGTAAACATGAAACATAAACCCCGCCCCCATCCAGCAGCAAAAACACTTGGGCAATCAGGCAGCATATATAAACAAGTAACCAAGCCCACAAAACAGTGAAAAAAGCCAATAATAATAAATTGAATGCTGCTCCGAGTCCACAAACAGTGTTTTATTCAATCCATGGTGAGCGCTAACTATTAGAAATGAAAGCGTTTATCACAGATTGATTAAAACACTGTTTGTGGACTCAGAGCAGTGTATGTTAACACAAAACATCAGCGTAACCCCCCCCCCCCCAGCAACTCTTACCTGGAAGCAGCAAAAACATTTGGGCAATCGGACGGCATATGTAAACTCTCCATGAAAGCTGTACTGTCCTTTATTTTAAAATTGCGCTGGTGGCAGGAACACATGTGCACATAGAAGTACTGGACTGTACCATAGTTTTGCAGCTGTAAAAGTGGGGCGGGGGGGCTCCTCGTCCCTCACTCTATGGTTCCGGCGCCTATGATTGGCTTCACAAATGAACTGTCATTGTACAACATTATGAACATACACCTTAGGGTAAAACTAATAGATTCCATCTGACTGCTATATATCAGACTGTAAGTGAACTTCTTTCCATGGTATAAGTGTGTTGATTCAGATCCCTTCAAGGTGCATGCTTTTTATTTTTTCATTCTGCAAGCATGTAACAATCAACTGCTAAGTGCTTCAAAGACAGGTATTAATTGACTACTTCTATAGCTCAGCCTGTGAATCAATTGATTTGCACAGTATATGTTTGGAGGGTTATGGGTTCAAGTGTCCTACGTGTTATTTGCTTTATTTTGTCTCTGTTATTCTTTCATTCTGCAAGTGTGTGAAACCAGACTGCTATGTTCTTCACTGAAATGGTTCTTTTACACTACAACCATAGCTCAGCCTGTAAATGAAGTGCTTTGCATGGTAGAGAAGGCTGTGGATTTAAGTCTACTTCGGGTTGTATGCTTTTTGTATTTGTTTACATTTCATTCTGCAAGTATTTGACATCCAAATTCAATGTGCCTTTTCTTTCCTTATTTGTGTAGCTCGGCTTGTAAAAGAAGGGCGTAACACTGTAGAAGTGGGCCTGTTGTGTGCTCAAGTCCCCTTACAGTTGTATGCTTTTCTCCATTCTGCAACTGGGTAACAATCGACTGTGGTATACTTTACTGACATCTTTTAGGTGACTGCTTCCGTAGCTCAGCCTATAAACAAAGCACATTACATGGTGTAAGTCAGTGGGTTCAAATTCCCTTAAGGCTGTGCATGTTTTTTTCTCTGTTATTCTTTCATTCTGCAAGTGTGTGACACCCATCTGCTATATGCCTTAGTATCCACATAGCTCACCTATAAATGATGTGTTTTGCATAGGATAAGTGGGGAAGATTGTGGGTTGAATTACCGTTTGGATTGAATTAAAACTTTCTTAACTTCCCAAGCCAAAGCTACTCTTGCCCACTCTCATCTTATCTCGACTCTTCTCTATGCCTCACCAATCTATACAAACCTTAAGAAAAATAATCTCTCAAAATTATGTTCCACGTATAATAATATAGCTAGATTTGTCACTGGTCAACCCTTCAGAACTCACCACTGTCTGAATCTGCAGCAACTTAACTGGCTTGAATTGTCTAACATGCTGCTACAGTCTCAACTGACATTTGTCCAAAAAGCTTTCTACCAACCTCAAAACACACCCATACTCTCTAACCTCATAACCCCCTACTCTAATCTGAACTCCCTTCGTTCATCAAGTAAGCTGCTAGTTACCTTAACCAAATCCAATAACCTAGTAGGTGATTCCCTTTTCTCTAACACTATTGGAAAACACTGGAATCAATTACCTACTGAACTTACTTCCATTGCATCTACTGTTCTGTTTAAACAAAAACTTAGAATTTACCTTAAAAGCCACTGGATGTGTCCATGCTCTAATCCTGACTAAAGTAATTTGCTCTAACTAATCCTTCTCTCTCTCCCTACTTTTCTTTCCATCCTGCTTCCTCTCTTTTTCTTTCTATCTCTACCTCTGTGAAGTCCTCCTCTTCATCTATCCTCCTTATGGCTACAAATCTCTTACACACTAGTATTTCTCTTTATCCTTGCTCTCTCTCTTTTTTCACTGCTTCTCTCTCCTTGATCTTTTAGCTCTCTTCTTGGTATTAAAACTTGTTAGTTTGTTCATTTGGATGTTACTTTTTCCCTAGATTGTTCTACTTCCTCTTCTTTCTTCTGACAACTTTCTGTCATTTCTCTTGCCCTGCTCTTACTCTTACTATTCTTGTTTTTAGAAATATGTAATAATGTGTATCATGAGTTATTTTTTTTTGTGCTTAAAATGTAATTCCTTTTTTAAATGTGGAGCTTTTCTCCCCGGGCCTCTGCTGAAAATGGAAATATATCCAGTTGGACTAGCCCGGTCAACAAATGGAAAATAAATAAATAAATTGTAGGCTTCTTGTCTCTTTCATTTGTTTAGTTTGTAAGTGTGTGAGACCCAACTGCTATGTGTCTCAATGATGGCTTTTTTCTTAATGTCGGTTACTCAGCCTGTAAATGCAGTGCTTTCAGTAAGTGGGGAAGGCTGTGGATTCAATACCCTTTGTGGTTGTATGACTTTTTCTCTGTTACATGCCTTTTTCTCTGTTAGTCTTTCATTCTGCAAGCGTGTGACATCAAACTGCTATGTGATTCACTGATGCCTTTTTGCAGACTTAGTCTGCAGCTCAGCCTATAACTGAAGTGCTTTGGATAATGTAAGTTGGGAGGGGGGATTATCTTCAATTAGCTGACATTTAAATCTATACATGTAATATCACCTTCTCCATCATGATCCACATCTCTGATTATGCCACCATCATTCTTCACACCTGTGTCCATATTTTGTGTTTGTATGACCCAACTACCTACTGTACAGTCCTATCTTCATATTACTTCCCTAACTTCCACTAGTTATTCTCTGTATATATATGTATATATATATATATATATATATATATATATATATATATATATATATATATATATATATACATATATATACATAAAATCACTGTGTCAAGAGTAGATTAATAGATTGGTATAGATGCCTCATGAACCTGTAGGGGTGTCATAGATATTCTTTTATTTTGCTGCAACTGTGCATGTGAGACTGCACTGAGTTTCATCTAAGCTCATACTCAATGTACAAGCACTACTGTCAATTGTACTTTCCTGTGGCCGCAAAATACTCCTACACATTCTTTCCACAGGTCCCTCCTAAGGCCACAAACAGGATATCTAATGAACTTCCCATCATGCTACCTTTCTAAGCCACATTCATTGTTAATGAGTATTGGGGCTCATCAAGTACGCAGAGTAAACAGACGAGACCAGGCCGTGATCATGACTGTAATGTTTCTGAATGCCAAGGTTTGGACAAGCTTTCCATAGTACAATATTCCTTCTATATAAAATATTAAATCCTTCATTCATTCATTCGTTCATTCATTCATTCAGTTATTTATTAAAGTGATGCTTATAGTGTATAGCTTTGGTCCTGTTCAGACTAAATGCAGAGGAAGACCCAAACAGCCTGTGGCACAAATAATTAATTAGGGTATTTTAGTCATGCTCAATTGGTCATTGACACTATACACATTAAATCACTTATAATGCTGAAGTCATTTATGGTTTCATTTAAAAAAAATGATAATTTCAGGTAAGTTATTTACATATTTTGTTGAGGGCTTAGTTTTAGTGATGCACAGCGTTGGGTCCAGACCATCTATGATACTGTCAAGTGTTAAAGGATGCCAGGCATCCTGGTTTCTTTAAGATTAAAAAATGGATGGTGATAACTTTGTTACAATTTAAGTCTAAAGATTCCAACTAAAGTTGTTTTGTGTGTGTGTGTGTGTGTGTGTGTGTGTGTGTGTGTGTGTGTGTGTGTGTGTGTGTGTGTGTGTGTGTGTGTGTGAGGGAGCTCAAATTCTGAACATGTGATGAAAGGAATCATTTTGGATCAAAGTTAAGCCTTTGTGAGAACATAGTATGCAATAACAAGACCTTGAATGCTTTTCTTGGGCTTGACAAGGCAAAGGTGAAAGCAGCTTAAAAAGAAATAGGAAGCATGTAATGGGTTCAGCTATTGCTGACTTTGCTGTAACATGTAAAGGAGCAAGGCATGCTGGTCATTTTATATATCCATGTTGTAGAAAACTATAATGGCAATATGAAGACTGTATAGTATAGGTGCAATTTCAGATAAATCATCATTTGTGTTTGTGAAATTAATAATCCAAATGCAGTTGGTGTGGTCTTGCATTGGTCATAAGACAGAGAGTGTCGAAGAAGGAGAGCAGTATGGGAGACGAAGGACAAGAAGAGTAAGCAAGAGAAAAGCTAGAAATACGTGGTCAGTAATTAGGCATGAGAAATTGATAGGAAGCTAGGGTTATTTCAGTTAACAAGGGTACATCATTCAGATACAAGTGGGGATAGTAAAGGACAGCACAGACATAAGTCTAGAAAAGGTTCTGGTAGGCAAATAAAAAAGTATAGACAAGTATAGACAGATGCATTTTATATAACAGAAATAAAAGGTGATGTAGATGCTCAACAGAGATCTGATTTTCAAGTGACTAAATAATGAAGAAGAGATGAAAAGTCAGCATTCTAGGGATTGGTGGGTTGTAAGAGGAAGGCATGTGCTGACTGGGAGAGTGAAAGAATACAGAACCTGCTGGTTCATAGGTTCATACTAGGCTATCTGCCCTAGGGCATTTATAAGCCTAGCCAGAGTGTGTTTGGCTTTCGCCACCCATTTTAAATTAATTTTGCTATGCCCTTTTTCGAGGTTAGTATACTGTGCCTCTGTCTAACAGTGAAACAGAAGTGATACCCGGGGTAAACCTATGATCTCCCATCCACTCATCAGGATTCCTCTTGAAGAGAGTCAGTGAGGGACTCTGCCTAACCTGGACTGGGATTTTATTCCAGAGTGAAGGGAGCCTCTGGGTTATGAATCTGTCACACCAGCATGTCCTATTTATTTCAGTGCTGAGGTTCAAGTCTCTCGAGCGCGTAGCTCGATGAAATTTGGATTTTCTGAGGTGCAGCATATCCATTAATTCCGGGTTGGACATGGCTTTATACGTCAGGCACAGATCGCCTCTGAGCAGGTGGTATGCCACTGAGTAGAGCTGGAGTTTCTTTAACCGGGCAGCATATGGCATCTGTTTGAGCCCTATGATCCTCTTGGTGAGGAACTTTTGGGGTCTTTCCAGTTGCTGCAGGTGTCTGGTAAGGTACATCCCAAAAGGGGCATTGTACTCAATTATGGGCCTGATGAGGGATGAGTAAAGAGGCACGATGACCTCCCCTGATCTAGATGTGAATCCCTTCATGATTAGGTGGGCTATATAAAATGTTTTTCTAACCACTTTGGCCACGTGGTTGTCAAATGAGAGATTGCTATCAACTTGGGTCCCCAGGTCCCTAATTACTTCTTCTGTACTTAATGGATTACCACCTATGTGGTAATTTGTGGGCACTTTGCTTTTGCCAAAGGGGATGACTATACACTTTTTGGCGTTTAGCTTGAGGCCATGGTTCTGGCACCAGTTGTCTGTTTCTATGAGGCCCTTTTGGAGGATGCTTGTGTCAGCTGGAGAGTCGATTATGGCACCCAGTTTGCAGTCATCTGCGAACTTAGTCAGCCACAGTCCTTCCGTGTTGGCCTGTACCTCCGAGAAATATATACCGAACAAGAGAGTTCCCAGGACTGAGCCTTGTGGGATGCCACTTGTAACTGGTTTGGAGTCTGACATGGCTCCAGCAATTCTAACCATGTGGGTTCTGTCCTTGAGCCAGTTTGCAAACCATCTAGTGACATAGGGGTTTATATTTAAGCTGGTGAGCTTATCTATAATGCCCGAGTGGGGTACTGTATCGAAGGCCTTTGCGAGGTCTAGGTAGGCTGTGTGGACCACCTTCCCCTCGTCAATGGCCTTGGTGACTGTTTCAAAGAAATCAACCAGGTTTAATAGGCAGGATCTGCCCTTAACAAAGCCGAACTGGGTAGGATCCAGTGTCTGTAGGTCCCCAATATCTTTATTTATGAGGCCCATGATGATCCTTTCCATAGCTTTGCAGACCAAGCTAGTCAGGCTTATGGGGCGATAGTTTCCAGGATCCATTGAGGCACCACCTTTGTGGAGAGGGACCACTGTTGCTGTACACCACTCTTTGGCTACATATCCTGTAGTAAGGCTGAGATTGAACAGTAGTTTTATGTTTGGGTTTAGCTCTTCTTGCAGTTCATGTAGGACGCAGCCCGGAACACCATCTGGTCCCATTGATGCTGTGTTTCTTGCTTTGGAGAGGGCAGCTCTTACCTGAGCATCTGAGATGTCAGGGGGGCAGCACTCTGCTGGGATAAATATTTGCCCTTTTTGTGGGGAAGGGGGGGAGAAGTTTGCGCTGAACCTGTCAGCTAGGATGTTGGCAATGTCTGTGGGTTTGGTGTATTTTTTGTCATTTTGGACTAATTCTGAACATATCTGGGAAGCTTGGGACCAAGCCACTGCTGTTTTTGATAGGACCTAGGCTTGGCAGATCGTGATCAGACATGAAAATGTTCTTCAAAACTTGAGAGCCACAGCTTCTGTGAAGGTGCCTGTAGGACTAATGCTATTTGGACTGTAAACTTGAAGGAGTTTTTTCAATAGAATTGTATTTATAAAATTTCTTAACTGAATTTCTATATTTGCCTATGGTGAAAGTAAATAAAATTATGAAAATCAAATGTAATTAGTTAATCTTTGTCTGAATACTCAGATGAATGGAAACTAATAACACGGTGAAATTCAATGCTTTTTATAACTGTATTTTTTTAGCCAAACTGCTGCTGTCTGACTGCATTTGATTTTAAATTGGATTTATTCATTTAAGGTTTGGATACTTCATTTATTTATTTATTTTTACAATTTGTTTTATTTTAAATTTTATTTGACTTCAACATTTTTTCTTGGAGGTTTAAATGTTCTTGGTTAGGGTCAGTTAGAAAATAAGTCCTTTCCCATTCACAGATTGAAATGCAATCTGATATACCTAATTAGTGAGAAAAGCTGATAAATAGGATTTCTTATTTATTTGAAAGTGTGTCTTTTGGCTTTTCCCGGTTAGGGGTTGCCACAGCAGAACTCCGGTCCGCTAATGATTGGCAGTTGATTTTTACATACCGGCTTGCCAGGCCTGATGCACAACCTTCAACTAAGGTACGCTCATCCAGGCATGTCTCCACGCAGTAGACGCTCTAGCTGAGAATTGAACCGGACAGTGTCTTACTGTGAGGAGACAATGCTACCGCAGCACCACCACCGCGGTATTTTGCTTTGTTATAATTTAGCTGAAGTGTTGTGTGACACTGCTGTTGTCTGACTGCATTTTATTTTGGAGTAGCTTTATTCATTTAAGGTTTAGATACTCCCATTGTTTTTAATGTTTATTATTATTTTTGCTCTTACATTACTATTTGTTTTAATTAAATTTTGTTTTACCTCAAAGTATTTTTCTTCTTGGAGTTTTACAAGATCTTGGCTTAAGATCAGTAAGAAAATAATTCATTTCCATTCCCTGACTGAAAAGGAATCCAATCTAGTTAGTGGGAAAAGCTGAGAAATGGGATTTCTTATTTAGATGCAAGTATTTAGCTACATTGTTATTTAGCTGAAGTGTTAAGTGATTACAGCTATTGTCTGACTGCATTTCATTTTTGCAACTCACTTATCCCATCCCTATTGTGCTTTTAAAATGTTGTGCCTTTTAAGCTGTCCACCCTACTAAAATTTTGACTTTGGACACCACTCCCACTCTAATATCATCTGCTTATTTTACTAGCCACTGACAGACCGACCAAGAAGGCCCTCTGCTTTGAATCTTGAAGCTTGATTGTCTTCTGTTTCATACCAGCTCACACACTTGGTGCTCACTGTAAATTTCAAAGTATTAATCCTTTTTTTCATCTTATTTTTAAAATTTGTAATATCTAGTGCTAGGCTACCAATCACTAGAGAACCCAGGAACTGTTTCTCAGGAATCAGTTTTGGATTGTTGTTTCTGTTTTGTTCCTGGTGAGAAAAGGAGCAGAGGCACAATATTTTATGCCATTCCTAAGGATTACCAATCACTGGAAATGCTTAAAAATTGCTTACTAGGAGACAACTTGTGATAAATGCTATTGCTTTGCTTGTGCTGAGGGAAGGAGCAGAGGGTCATATATTCCTGATGTACTCTGACTGGGCAATGTGTATGGGACTTCACTGAGTGGTTTGATTGCAGTATTATTGAGACCCACTTCAGGGCCTTTGTGCAGGTTGATTTTCTATTGAATCTAACTGCTGTAGGTTCTATCCAGGTATTTACTAAGGAAAGACAATAGCACGTGTACCGAACACTTAGACATCTGAGTTAATAGTACTTTTCAGCAGGCAGCTGAATAGTATAATTTCTCTCTTGCTGCTGACGAGAGCAAAGTGCACTTTATATCATTTTACAGTACTCTTTTGTTTTTTTCACTGAATTTAAACTGCTGAATTCTGTATATTTAAGTGTCTGCTGCTTATTTTACTATATAAGCTGATTATTTAGAGCACTTTTAGCTTGGATTACTGCTAAAGTTCATTATTTACTGAACTTCCAGGCTCTTTTAGTAATTTAAAGTTAGAAGGTTTAGGTCTGCAGTCTAGTGACATCAGAGAGCAGCCTTGTCTCACTCTGTGTTGAAAATCACTGAAGAATCTTTAGAGTGTACTTATTGTGATAGGCCAAATGGCTAGTTTGCTTGTTTATGGCTTTTTTGAGCCTGTATAAAGGTGTTGTACTTGTACAAGCCTTGTCATTGGTTTAGAATTTAAATTTTCTCTACAAAGTCTCTTCCGAATTGTTCTAAGTATTTCACTACACAAAGATCACCTAGTTTTTGTGTTGATGACCACCAGCTCTCGAGTTAAACAGTAAATGGTCTTGATTTTTACCCATTGTAGCTGTCTGTAAATCCCTCTTGTGCCATCCCCTTGTAGATCACACAATAAGGACCTATAACCATGGCTATATACTTTCCTACCGTCTCTGCAGCCACTTTTTTGGATATTGGCATCCTGAAGCAATGTAGCAATTATCTCATGCTCATAGATTCATATGTGTATATTAAGCTAATGACCACAACGGCCATTTTAAGCCTAACCATGTCAGCTAAATGTGACTCACAAATTTGATTTAGGTGATTTACTGACTGCCTCTGTCTATAAGAGACATAGGTCCCAAATCATGGGTAAATTTCTGATTACTCATCCATTAGTCCAAGTTGCACTTAAATAGAGGTAGTTAGGAACTCTGCTTCACATTAATGAGGAGTCTGTTCCAGAGAATGAGAATTCTGTGAGAAACATATCTGTCTTTTTAAAAGTAGACAAAAAATGCACCAGCAGTACCACGGCAACCAAATTTAATAAGTAAGCACTTTCAAGGATCATCCTCTTCATCAGACTTAAGACACAAAATCATGCAAATACTTAAATAATACAATCAATTGAAAGCAATAAGCATTTAAAAACACAGTATTCAAAAATACATAGTGAGTTACATAGTTTCTATTAAATAAAATAAAGTAAAATAATTTAAAAATATAATATAATTAATGATTAAGAGGTCTGGTCTTTAAAAATGGCTCAAGGGAAACATCATTTAAACCTGGAGGTTTATCTGCACAGAATAGCATTATTCATTTCTGTTTGGCAGCTTCAGTGTGATTTCTAAGGCACCCCCTCTTATTATTAGTTAAAATTTCTAAAACTAAGAATCTAAAAATATGGTCGGATCCTTCACTTTTAGTATGCATGGCTAAAGCACTACTTTCTTTACCTTTTTTGATGTCACAATAACGCTCCAATATTCTATCCTTAAGATGTCTAAACCTAAATGGGGATGTGTAAAATGGCTAGCTATATGAATATGTGTGCAAGCCATGCAAGCTCTGCAGGCATAGGTACCTATTATATCAGATTTGCTCAAATACTTCAAATAAGTGGACCTGTAGCATAAATGACTCTTGAGTGATCTATTATTATGGAAAGTAAAGTCTACTATCTAACACATCCTTCAACCCATCAACACTTGAGAGAATGCCCAAGTTCCTGTTGGTGACATCACATACTATATTAATATTACTAGCAAACGTTAGTGGCATCCACAACTTATTATTGTCTTCATAGTTCGATACTCCTCTAGTTACAGCTTCAGTGGCATCAATTGATGCCATTGTGTTACTATTATCAAAATAAGGTTTACAATGGTCATATCTAGTCTCCCAAGCTTCATTAATAAATCTATCAACATCTCGGCTATTATAGCATCTCTCTAAAAACTCAGATTTTAAATGTTGTATTGCTAGTTTCAACTGACTATCATCATTATGAAGTCGCATTACTCTAAAAACATGCCCTTTAATCACAGTGGGAAGGATTCACGAAGGCTTGCACGGAGTGTAAGAGACGTGTAACACTCCATGCAAGCCTCGCGATCCAGGAACAGCCCGAAACTCCGTGTTAGAGACCAGCTAAAACGTCTCTTACACAGACTGGGCGTGGATATGCTAAATACCTCACTTGCAGCCAAAAGGCATGCAAATGAGGTAGAGTAGCGATCCACGAAACAGAAAGCAGCCTGTGTAAGAGCCGTTTTAGCTGCAGAAATGTACTCAGTTAACAACTGAGTACGTTTCTGCAAAAATCACAATGGAGCCATGTCAGCTCCAAATAAAGGGTGCATATGTGTCAGGCAGCATGCCAATGGCCAAATATGTGGCCATTGGCAAGGTACCCCGATGCAAATATTAAAAAAATATTTTTTTTTTCGGCGATCGACGATGTTTAAACACAGTGCAGCCCCGCGCAAACGGGCTGCTCTGTATAAAACATAAAATGAAGGTTATAAACCCACAAATGTGGGTTTTATGCAATACATGGAATGACAATGCAGGGACCAGCAGACCAAAAACAACATGGCCACCGTGTAGTGGTTGCTAAGGGGGGAAGCTGAGTCTAAGACATGTAATTAAGCATTAGTAGGCAATCTGATGTAAATGAGGGTTAGGATACTGAATCCCATAGTCACATAGCAAATGAGCACATTCTGAGTAGTGTAAGAGATACATAAGGGGGAGGAATAGAGTAGGAGATGGGTGACATCACAGGGGGGAATGGTAGAAAGAAATGCAGTTCATTGGAGGTCAGTGTTACATGACAGATGACAGACACAGATCATGGAAAGAGGAGTGCCACAAGATAAGCATGGGAAAGTCAAGAAATGGAAAGTGTACACTGTTACTTACACCAAAGTTTCTTGCTGGGCGTGCATGCGCACGTGTGCATGCCATGAGGTGCGAGTAGGACAGTGTGCGCACGTGTAAGGCAGACTGAGCATGTCGGAGCATGTTGGTAGATTTGTAACACTGTTTGCGCTGGTGTGCGCGCGTTTTAACCCGAATAGGCAGATCCTGAACCGTGTAAGCATGTGTGCGCTCGAGTAAGCCACTGTGAGCGTGTTTCTGCTGGTATGCACGCTGCTCCCCCCTGAGGAAACAGAAAGGAAAAAGGAAGCAACAGAATTAGTAGGAAGCTAGCAGGGAATACTGCTGGAGCTAGCAGGTGAAAACAATTAGAAGCAGGCAATTACACAGGCAGAATAGTAGCCCAGCCCAGCACTTAAAACTCTGCAAACAGCAGTGCAGGATGTTTCTCTCAAGAGACACTGCAGGACAGGAGTAAGCTATTAGAAGTGAAAACTGAAAAAGCTGAACTCAGAGCAGAAATGCTAGGGGCTGCCATAGCTGTCATAATGAGACATAGGCGACTTGCTGAGGGTGGTAACAATGCAGATGGTGCCAGACAACCCACAGTGAGGAGACGGAGAAGAGTGTACAGGCCCAGGGTCACCTACCACGGGTTACATGAGCTGGAGATAGTAGAGCGCTATAGAGTGGACAGACACCTCCTGCAGCACATTGTCGAGCTGTGCAGGCCACGCCTCACACACAGAACCAACAGAGGGGAACCCATCCCAGTGGAAACCAAGGTATGTGTTGGCCTAAGAATACTAGCAACAGGTACCTTCCAGAGACCAACTGGTGATATGATGGGGATATCACAGACATCAGCCTCCAGGGTACTGCACCAGTTCCTGGATGCCATGTCAGCACATGTCGGTGATCATGTATATTTCCCCAATGCCTGTGAGGTATTAGTCAGCAATATGCGTCTCTTCCAGTAAATAGCGGAATACCCTGAGGTAGTGGGTGCAATAGACTGCACGCACATACGCATCAAAGCACCAGTCGGTGAGCGGGGTAGGGCCTACATTAACCGCAAGGGCTTCCCCTCCATCAACTGCCAGGTCGTGTGTGATGCCCAGGGCATAATTATGAATGTGTGTGCTGGCTGCCCTGGGAGCTACCATGATTCCCACATCTGGCATTTGACGCAGCTGTACCAGACATTTGCCAATGGGGACATCCTACACTGACACCTAGTGGGGGATGCAGGTTATGCACTGGAGCCGTGGCTGATGACACCCATCAGAAACACACACACACCTGAACAGGAATGCTATAATGAGGCACACGCACAAACACATAATGTAATAGAGCATGTGTTTGAGCTGCTCAAGTCACAGTTCCGGTGTCTGGACACATCTGGTGGAGCCTTGCAGTACTCACCAACTACATGTACCCAAATTGTCATGGTATGTGCTATGCTACATAATATGATCTTGCGAAAACAGCTGCAGCAGGACCAGCATAGGGCCGGGCCAAACAGCCCCCCACCATTGCCAAGGCCATCACAGGCAGAGCGTGACTCGGAGGAGGAACAACCTGAGCCTGCCCCAGTAGGCACAAGGAGGCGTGCCCAGTATGCCCTGGCCTTGGCAAAGAGGCAACGCATAGCACATACACTGGCTCAGTAGGAACCCTGGGAATGATACCCCTCTCTGACTCACTCAAATAATAACAGGGATGCCTAAAATGACATGACCTGCTCACAAACATGTACAGGGAGTGTAATATGCGCATCCGACAGAGGCAGCCCTGCAGCACCACCTGAGGCATGAATGCCATGCATTAAGTAATGTAACACCATGTACTATATGCACACTTGAGGACCCTGACTAACATCCACCCTCACCAAGCATGAAGCCACAATATGACGATGGGATGATCAATTGCAATAACTGGCTGAAGTAATGCAGTTAGTCAAAGGGGAGCCAATGTGTTTCAGCCTGGGAAGACATGCTGAGCATGACATGATGCACCACCTGCTAGGGGTGGCATGCATCTATCAGTCCAGGCCCCATGGATACTGGCAAAGGCTGTCAGTACCCACAGCGTGCCTTGAATAGATAAGTCTCAAAACACAAACCCACCTTCATAGGTACCACAAGGGATAGGAACCTAGATGTAATGCTACCCAATGCCAGAAGTCTAAACAGCAAGATGCGTGCAGTGTAAACTCACCCAGTATGGAGAATGTTGATATCTGTCCTGTAATAGAAAACTGGGTCAAGGCTCACATCAGCACCCTAACACTACCAGGTTACACCTCATAGTGTGCTGTACAGCCTCAAAACATGGAACAAGCTACAAAAGGAGGGTGACTAGCAATAATTGTCATGGATAACCACACCCCCATGTTGGTACCACAACAAGAAGCAGCATGGATTAGCCATGGTCAAGTACCAGTGGCTAAAACCGCCTCCCAGTATATAGCCTGCTGCAGACTACTGTCCTAACACCAGGAACTGCACCTGGCCTATGCTGGAATACATGAATATATCAAGCCCCCCAAACCACATTATATTGGATGACTGAAAATACCCAGACATACACTGGGAGCATTATACTAGCACCAACACAGTAGGAGAAAGGTTCCTAGAATCCATAAACCAAAATGCCCAGGAACAACGTACCACTCCCACAAGAGGGGTAAGCATACTGGATGTGATAATCAGCAAAATGCTTACTGGATGGCAAGATGAGAAGTGTATCCCTCACTGGTAAGACCAGACCATAGAGTAATCACACCGGATATACACATCCTGACCACAGTCCCTGGCCAGAAAACCACAGTGAAAAACATGTGTAAAGCATAAGTTGCACCCCTCCAAACTGATGTGGAATCCACTAAAGGCCCTGTGCAGGTGCAGAATATGGGACACACCACAGAACCTGTTATACAGGCATTCCATGAACACAGCCAGGAATGCTTGGATTATGCAATCACAAATAACAACAAGACACAATGCCATACACGCAGGCATCTGGCATGCTGGACTCCAGCCATTACCAAACCATGCAAGAGAATGAGGAAGCTACTACATGATAGAGCAAACATAAAAAGAGAAGTAATCACTGATCAGTAGTATGGCAATAAAATATGTCCACACATGCAATCCACTAAGGCCAGCTACAACAAGTAGAATCTGTGAATCCTGAGGCAATGTTACACCTGCCCCAAGTACACAGACAACCCTCAACTCCCCCCAATAAATACAAATATATGTGAGAGATGCAACCATTTATCCAAACCGGAGGCTGAGCTCCCCCAACTCAGTACTGTCAAAACTAGTCAGGAGGAGGAGGTAACCACACACACCACAAACCCAGTCCCACATAGACCTATCACAACTGTAAACCAAACACATAAACACAGAAAAACATTCCCGGAGGCCCTAATTACAAACACATCACACCAACAGAGACCTCCAAAGCAGACCCCAAGCAACCACAACCTCCAAACATAGCACATGCAACACATAGTACACAAAGCTGGTGTGCCAAACAGTCACAGTCCAGAAGGAGAAACAACATGCCTGATACAGTTGTAATAGGTGTCTCTATAAGCAGACACACTGCTGTCCCACTCACCAGACTAAACAAGGGAAAGGGTACAGTAAGCTGCCTGTAGGCTGCTACAATACGCCACATAACACAAGTATGCAGGTCACCCCAAAGCAAGCAGAAATATGATGCAGTCATTGTCCATGCTGGTGTGAATGACCCGAGATGGACCTCCCTGGACTACATGAAAAGAGACATGGATGAGCTCTCTGAGTATGTACTCCAGGCCGGTATGACACTGGCCGTTAGGCATCCAACCCTCACCAAGAATGATGCCACAGTACAAACACAGAATGATCAGCTTTAACAGGTGCCACAATTACAGCTGTCAGTCCAAGAGGATCTAATGTCTGTCTGCTTGAGATGTCATGCATGAAAAGCCATGCTGCTGTTCCAGGGATGGCTTGCACCTGTTACCCCTGGGCGTCTGGATACTGAATAAGGCCTTTGCCACCACCATAGAGCCGTACGTAGGCAAGGCCAAAAAGACTAACCCACCACCCTAGAAAACATAAGTGGTAAGAACCATAAGGGTAATGCTGACCAATGCCAGATGTGTAAACTGCAATATGCATGCTCCTGAGGCACTTCCCAGTATGGAGAACATCGATATCTGTGCAGTGACAGCAACCTGCTGCAAGCCTACTGACAGCACACCAGCACTACCAGGTTATACCTCATATCATGCGTTATGGCCCCAACACCTGGACCAAAACATCAAAGGAGGGGGAGTATCCATATGCAGCACAGACACCCATACGGCCAGGTAACTGACAATGCACGAAGCAGTGGAGACCACCCATGTGCACCTAACTGTAGTCAAAACTGCTGTACAGTCTGTAGCATGCGACAGACCACACTCTCACACACAGGAACCCCACCCAGACATCCTGAAGACACTGGACAGTATGAATGTCCCACCAAATACCAAACAAGGTACTCACAAATTACCACATAGGTGGTAAACCATTATGTATGCAAGGAGTAATCAGGGACCTAGGGACACAAGTTGACAGTAACCTGTTATGTGACACTCACAATGCCAATGTGGCTAGGAAGACTGTCTATATTGGACACCGTATCATGAAAGGATGCACATCTACATCAACAGAGGTCACTGTGCCCCTGTACTGTTCTCTTATCAGACCCATAATCTAGTACAATGACTCATATGGGATGTACCTTACCTGACACCTGCAGCAGTTAGAAAGACCTCAAAGGTACCTCACCAAGAGGATAAAGGGTCTCAAATATATGTCATATGCTGCCTGGCTGTAGACACCCCAGCTGAATGAAGTCACAGACTGCCTACACAGAGGCATTGTATGTCTGTTGTACAAGGCCATGTCCAACACAGGAGTAATGGACATGCTCCACCCCAGGAAATCAAAGCCATTGGAGCTGTGAGAGTGACAGATGTCAACCTCAACACATAATGAAATAGGATGTGCTGGAGGGACAGATACATAACCCAGAGGCTCCCCACACCCTGGAACAGGATCCCACTCCATGTTAGGCAGAGCCCCTCACTGACACCCCTCAACAGGAATATTGCCAAGTGGATGGATGATCTAAGATGTACACTGGGGGTCTTCACTGTGTCATGTCCAGACAGAGGCACAGTAAAGTAAATCATAAATGGCCATAATATTCACATAGCAAGGGGCGGCGAAAGACACACACACTCTGGCTAGGCTTACTAATGCCCTAGGGTGGATAGCCTAGTATGAACCTATGAACTTAAGAAGATACAAATTGTACAGGACACTAAGGATAATCACAAGGCTTACTCAACTGATGGTAGGAACCATGTTGGGAATTCACAGATATGCTCCGAATCACACAGATAATACAAACAACATACTAAACACACATTTTGCCAACATACAACCTGACAGGTGCAGTGCAAACCCCCCCCCAGAATGCAAAATATCTATCCCAGCAGACTGCTAGCCCCCTGACATTGCAGATGCTGAGGTAACAGCCGTCATCTACAAAGTAAAACACACAGCAGCAAAGGTATGAGATGGTGTCCTGGGCTGAGTCCAACATGGACTCCAAGAAGAATGGAATGCCAAATCACATTACTGCTCAATGTCAGCCTTACCACAGGATATGTACCCAAAGAGCAGTGTACAACAACAGTGGTCCTTCACAACAAAGGTGTTGCCTGAATGGATACTGCAAACTACCACCCCAGGATCCTGGCAAGCTTGGTCTGCACAGCTATGGAAAGGATCAGCATGTACCGCAGACATAAAGCTATCGGGGACCTACTGACACCGGACCCTACCCAGTGTGGCTGTCATAAGTGCAGATCCTGCCCCTAAACATGTTTGACCCATTTGAAACAGTCATTAAGGTCATCAATGAGGGCAATGTGGTCCACACAGCGTAGCTGGATCGTGCAAATGCTTCCAGACAATACCCTACGTGTTCAGTATGGATATGTTCACCAGCTTAAATATAAACCCCTATGTCAGTAGAGGGGTTGCAAACCAGACCAAGGACAGAACTGACATGGTCAGACATGCTGCATCCATGTCAGACTACAAACCAGATATAAGTGGCATCCCACAAGGCTTGGTCCTGGGACCTCCCTCGTTCCGTATATATGTCCCATAGGTACAGGCCAACATGGAGGGACTGTGACTGAACAGGTATGCAGAGGAGTACAAACTGCCCACCATATCTGACCCCCAGCTGACACAAGCAACCCACAAAAGGGCCACATAGAAACAGACAACTGGTGCCATAGCCATGTCAGCAAGCTAATTGCAGAAGTGTGTATAGACAACCACCGTGGATATACAGTAAGTGCCCACCAATTACCACACAGGTGTTAACCCATTACGTACCTAACATGCAATGAGAGACCTGGGGACACAAGGTGATAGATATCCTGCATTGGACAAACATGTGGCTGTAGTGTTCACAGAAACATACCATATACCCACCCAATCATGAAGGTTGTCAGATCTAGATAAGGGTAGGTCACTGTGGCTCTGCAGTCATCCTTCATCAGCGTCACAATTGACTACAATAGCCCCTGTGGGATGTACCTCAGCAGACACCTCCATCAACTGTAAAGTCCACAACAGTACCTCACCAGGAGTAGCAAAGAGCATGAACATATGCCATGTGTTGCCTGATTAAACAAACTGCAGCTCCACACACTGCCATACTGCCCACCCAGAGGCAAGCTGTGCCTGATGTATGAAGCCATGTCCAAGCTGGAATCAATGAACATGCTGCACCTTGTACAATCTGAATGGCAGTGAGCTATGCACATGAGAGACCTGAACCCCAGCACTAGCATACATAGGACAAGCTGTACTAAATGATCCATAACACAGAAGCCACCCCCACTCTTGAGTAAACTCCCAGTACAGGTTAGCCAGAGAGTCACCCATCGACACCCCTCAAGAGGAATCTTGATGAGTGGATGGGAGATGGTAGGTTTACCCTGGGTATCACTGTTATGTCACAGGTAGACAGAGGCACAGTATACTAATCATGACATATGTCATGGCAAACTCCAGTTACAATGTGTGTCGAAGGACAAACACACTCTCTGACTAGCATCAGAAATGGCCAAGGGCACATCACTAGTGTTTGCCAATGTCCACCTATGTTGTGGAATACACTACCAATGTTGGACAAGCCTGGTGTAGGTAGTCCATATCTGAACATAATGCAACATGGTCATATGTGCACAACTGGCCCCTACACAGTCTGTTGTGCTCACTAGGAAGATTTCAAGCAGTGATAGGACTAAAGCCCTGGATACTGTCCACCACTGTGAAAGTACTGAACCAGTACACTATACGGTACTACAGTGTTAGGTCATTATGAAAGGATGTTGACAACTGTATGCAAAGTATCCCATGCAATCCCTGCAGGCACAGTATAATCCCTGTTGTGGTCAGACACGAAGCAGTTGGCCAGTAAGTACACAACATGACACCCAACACACAACCATAAACGTGAGATATTGTTGCAGTTCACACTCACCCAAATATGTGGTGGACTGCAGAGTTCAACATATGGAAAGCTCACACTGGGCATGCTCACACACTTTGATAAATGAAGCATATTTCAGACAACATGCCATGGAAAGGCTGAACTGGGCATGCTCGCACACTTAGGCCATATCTCTGTTTAGCAGTTGGCCACACATATCTGGTATTTGCACGTGTCATTCCAGGAACCAACCACAACACAGCAATCTGCGCAGTGCACACAGTAAATGACTACAGAGACATAAGTGATATAGTGGATTGCCCTCATATTCAAACATCTTCCACAGATACACAAGTTGTTCATAGGAACAGGGAATGCTATGGCAATAAAGACCTGCAAACAGTCTAACAGCAACAAATATTGTGCATCTGACAATTAAACATATGGGTGTAGAGGTCAATACTAGGCTGTTTGCCCTAGGGAATGACAGCTTAGCCAGAGTGTGCTTGGCATCTGCATCCCCAGTACAGTAGGCTACTGTGCCACTGTAAAGTAGGTCACATAAGGCAACGTGTGGGGCTAGTGTGCTGTGCCTCTGTCAAGCAGGGACACAGTGGAGATCCCAGGGTTTGAATGTGCTAAGCCACATCCATGTTGTTGGTGTGTGCTGGAAGAGGGTTGCTGAGGACCTCTAACAGTAAGTGGGCGTCAATAACAGACTGAGGGGAGCCCTATCTGCATTGTCTGGACAATTCCACTGTCAACACTGTGTTGTGATGATTATGTGGGATTGAAGTGTCATGCCAGTACTGTTCAGAGATGTCATCCCTCTGTGGGCTACAGCTCTGCAATGTATTAGCTCACTCCGTCTGTTGGACGGCTCATATATGGCTGGTGTACACCTGACAGGTGTCCTGTTGTGGAGCAGTCATGGGTATATGTGGGATAGCATGATCAATGCAAACCTTACACATGCTCATAGAATGCAATTGTCAAGGGTTATGCAGAGTGGCCAGTATAGTCCCTCAGCATGGGTCCTTTGAAGTCTTCCACCCCAGTCTTCACAAGTGTAGAGTCTGCTTGTGCTAAATACAGTTTGTTTGCAGTGACAACCTTGCCTGGGGGTGGGGATGGGATATGGATGTCCAGGGAAAGGTAGGTATGGTCAGATATCAACAATGGTGGTCTACCTCTGGTGTGGAACAGTGAGTACCCATGTTGCAGATGGACAGGTGCAATATGTATTCCCCCATGTGGCTGTGGTGAGTGGTTCTGCCGTAGCACATGGACCCACAAATTGTAGTGGCTGTAGGGTAATGTTGTAGAGGCCTGAGTAGTTCCCACACACAATATGCCTGTACCTGATGTTAACAACTGTAATGATGTATGTGAACACCTGCATATCCCGGCACTGTTCCCAGGGAAGCAAAGTGTGTGTCCTGGATGTGGGAGTGGTGTTCTGGACTGGTTGTGTTGTGTGTTACAGGTCCTGTGGTCACGAAGCATGGTATAGAACATAACCTGCCAGTGCGATGTGCATATCTGACCCTGAAGTAGGTGGCTGCAAATGCATATATATGGTATCCCCCACCTGACAGGTAGTACTACATGTACATACCTCTGTAGAAATAAAGATGTCAGCACCCTATAAATACTGCAGGTGCAGAACAGATGTCCAGTAATTCGGATAGCGTGCTCCGCTAATGCGTCTCCCTGAAGTGCCATAATATAGTTAGGTAGGAGTTTGAACCATGCAAATGCTCAGTGTGTGTGTGTGGGTGAGCAGGGTTGTTGTGTGTGCAAATATGTGTGAGGGAAGTGTCCCTTTTGGCAACTGGGAAAACACTCTACAGGATGCACATTCCCCTTTCTAAGCACTGATGATGTCAGCACCCTATAAGTACAGCAGGAGAAGGGAAACCTCCAAGTAATGCGAATAGCGCGCTCTGCTAATGTGTCTGTCATGAGTGTAATAACATAGTTAGGTAGGGGGTTGAATCCTGCAACTGCCCAGTGTGTGTGGAGGGAGATTAGTGTGTGTGCAAGTCTGTGTGAGGGAAATGTCCCTTTTGGCAACTGGGAAAACACTCTACAGGATGCACATTCCCCTTTCTAAGCACTGATGATGTCAGCACCCTATAAGTACAGCAGGAGAAGGGAAACCTCCTAGTAATACAAATAGCGTGCTCTGCTAATTTGTCTGTCATGAATGTCATAACATAGTTAGTTAGGGGTTTGAATCCTGCAAATGGCAAGTGTGTGGATAAGGAGAGTGTGTATGCTGGCAAGTCTGTATGAAAGATATGTGCATTTTGGCAATTAGGAGAACACACTACATGATGAACATTACCCTTTCCAAACACCGATGATGTCAGCACCCTATAAGTACAGCTGTAGAAAAACAAACTCCTAGTAATCCGAGTAGCGCATTCTGTTAATGCGTCTCTCTCAAGTGTCATAACATAGTTAGGTAGAGGTATGAATCCTGCAAATGTCAAGTGTGCGTGTTTGGATGAGGGGAGTGCATGTGTGTGCAATTCTGTATGAAAGACATGTGCTTTTTGGCAATCAGGAGAACACACTACATGATGCACATTACCCTTTTCAAACACTGATGATGTCAGCACCCTATAAGTACAGCTGGAGAAAAAAACCTCCCAGTAATTCGAATAGCGCACTCTGCTAATGCGTCTCTCTCAAGTGTCATAACATAGTTAGGTAGGGGTTTGAAACCTGCAAATGGCAAGTGTGTGTGTTTGGATGAGGAGAGTTTGTGGGTGTGCAATTCTGTATGAAAGACATGTGCTTTTTGGCAATCAGGAGAACACACTACATGATGCACATTACCCTTTCCAAACACTGTGATGTCAGCACCCTATAAGTACAGCCAGAGAAAAAGAACTTCCTAGTAATTTGAATAGTGCGCTTCGCTAATGCATCTCTCTCACGTGTCATGACATAGTTAGGTAGAGGTATGAATCCTGCAAATGACGAGTGTGTGTGTGCAGGAGTATTAAGGTGTGTGTAATTACAAGTGTGAGAAAACAGATCCTTTTGGCAACTACTACAATACACCAGATGCTGCATATTCCCCCAGTAAACACAGGGGATGTCTCCACACTATCAGTGCAGCCCAACGGGGCTACTTGCCCAGTAATGCCAATAGTGCGCTCCGCTACCGGGTCTATTACCACTGTCAGAGCACAGATAGGTATGTTTTGGAAACCCACAACTGCCATGTGTGGTTGTGTCACACAATATGACCATGTGTGGGTTGTTGTTCATAACAATGCATGCCATTGCCTAAACCAGCAATGGCAATGCACACATGATGTATGTGTGTGACACATACACATATATACCTGTGACCTTCAGTAGTTACCATGTCTGACACGTGCCTCAAGTGGATAAATGGTATTCGCAATGCATAACATTATGACTGTGTCTTACTGTGCAGGGGCCGCATGCGGTATGTGTATATACAGTGTGAGTTGTATATGGTATAATACCAACAGCAGGGGATACACATCTGGTCTGGGCTATATAGTCTACATGTAGTCGATGAACAGGTGCTGCATGTTCCCACCTGTTGTGGGAGTGGTAACATGTTGTTCCACTGCAATTCAGTGACTACATGCTGGGAACCTTTCAGCTAGTGTGTTGTAGCTACAGTAATGCTCACGCACAATGTTTGGCTGGATGCAGTCCAGCCATATAAAGACATTTCTAGAGACTGTCATATTGCCAGTGTTGTTAGGGAGGACAGGTGGGTTTCCTGTGTATGGGAGGGTTGTATGTGCCAGGCTATGAACCAGATGGCAGTCCAACACACTGTTAGCTGCTCGTGGATAGGCCCTGATGCTTTGTGCTGTGCCAACAACCTGGAGGTGTGTGTATCTGTGGTGCCTTGAGATACCACCCCCCTGTCCATGTGTGTTACATGTGTAGGAGACGACAGGCATGGTATGAGGTATAAACTGGCAGTGATGGGTTGCACCTGTGAGCCGTGAATCAGGAATCTGGTACTGCATAGATATTGCAGTTTACCGTGCTGAGGACAGTGTCCAGTGCATTCATCTTGCGGTGTACACTGCTGGTGTTGTGTAGCATCACTGTTAGTGTCCTATCCTGTGTGATACCCACGGAGGTGGCTAAGTAATCCGTGTCCTGCAGCAAAAGGCACTATGTGTGTATCAAGGGGCTTCGCCAATATACAATGGCCCATGGGTGTCACGTGCAAGCTGCCTCTCGCAAATCATTGTGGCTTCCCTAGCATGTAAGCACACGTTGACAGCCATTGGATACCCTATGAATGACATTGGAGATTGAGCAGAATGTAGACATAGAACACCCTTCCTACATATTGTGGTAGCATACCTGGTGAGGGTATGATGGCAAACAAGATCAGGCTTATACTGGCCCGTGCCACATGCTGAGAGAGCCCTTCTATGTTCCCTATCATGTAGTCAAGGGAGGTATGTCTCAGGTCATCCATAGTGGCATGGACAATGACTGAGTCATATGTGTCCATGCCTCTGACTGACCTGTATGCATGTGTTTTGTGGTGGACCATAGTGCCCCACGGGCATATCACTGTGACCTTCACCATGTACAGCCTGTTGAGCGGGACCCCACTGCAGCGGCCAAGAGAGATACCTGACACATCTGTAGCAGGTGTGTTGTGTAGCCCTACAGGCTGTGAGTGTGTGGCACATGGGATGTGTGTGCCATGTGTGGCATGTGCTCTGTTCCGACTTAACGTATGCCTGTGTACCAGCTGCGGAGGTGTGTGATGCTCAGGCAGGATGCTATTCTGAGTCTCCAAGTATGCCCCAGTGTGTTCGGATTGCTGTCAGTGCGGGTCTATGTCAGACTGGTATTGTAGTCACTGTATTATGTCATGCCACCTGACAGGGTATGGCAGTACTGGGTTCAGAGTGCTCAGTCCCCAGATTGGCTATGTGGTGGCATCTCACACATGTGTTGTATGTTCCTGGCCAGGGGAGAGGGTTGACTGCATACATGTGGCAGCTGTGACATTGCCACATGACTCACATAAACCACAACTGGACCATAGAGGTGATTCACAGGTTACCTTTGCACATGCTACCAAAGTAGTGTGATTGCCATGGTGATTACCAACACATAGGGCTAATGGGGAACAACATACTGAAGGTGTGTATGTGTGGGCGTACTGCTACTGATTTCATAGCACTGGCATATATGACTGCACACATGGGTAAATACCAGGTAAGTCATATGCAATGTGTCACAGGCAACGTACATGCAAACAGGACAGACAGTGCCGTCCTGTCATGTGGAAAATTGACATACGTATAGTACGCTATGCAGATGTCACTAGGAATCCACAGAAGCTCTGTAACTCTGCATTGCAGGTGGAAGCAGTGTTCCAGGGAACCCCAAGCAAACATGCATGCAAACAAAGCTACAGTAAGCAGGGCTGGAAGTAGTCCATTGTACAATAAAGAAGGGGTAACACTTCCAGTAGGTAAAAGTGCAAATATGCAGGCACTATCAACATGTACCCAGGAATGCACAGCTCAGATGTCCATGGTAGAACTGATATTATGTCATAGTTAATTGTAATTTGTATTACATTGGTACTGCACACATATCAACATGCGCAAACATCCACATTGCATAGTCATTGTGGGCAACATGCCATCATTACTGTACATGTCCATCATTGCGTATCACTACATGCATTAGCTTCTCCCCTGTGCTACCTATGTATGTGTCTATCTGTCGACATCATTACCACCGGTATGCAATAATGTGCAGCTGTTACACTATGGTACTTACTATGGGTGTAGATAACAATTCAGGACAGTCATACAGTTACTGCATCAGGCATGCTGGGATATACACACAGTCATATCAGCACACTGTACTGTTACCAACATGATACTAGTAATACACTTCTATATAGTCACCCTGTGCATCAGCAACGTGTTTACCTGTTCCTGCACTGATGTTGGAGATTGTAGGAGGTGGCACAGTTTCATCATATGCACAGGGTGTGAATTAGGTATGCCTGAGTCTGCCACTGATACCACCAATTGACATGTGTGTGTATGTGTGTTGGTGAGGGACAGCAGTACAGGGTGGGGCACTGTTGGTGCAGTGTGTGCGTGTATGTGGTAGCCCTAGGTGTTAACATTTTGCATGTGTGTATGCATGCACACAGTTCCACCTCATGGCTGCCATATACTGGAGTTTGTGGACAGCCACAGACTGCACCTGGCAGGTCATACAGATCAGTGTCTGTGGGCACGGACACAGTACCTGTGCCTGACAGGGGTGCTACGGACCATATCCGGTACTAAGCCAGACTGGGTACTGTCATCAGAAGCGGGAGTGTGTTGACTGGACACAGGTCCCTGTTGGGACTGTCCAGAGCCACGTGCACGTGGTCTCCTGGGGCGGTCTGATGACAGCACAGACCCAGCATTGCTGGGGCTGCTGCTGGCACTATGGGGGCGTCCGCGGGCCTATTGTCATCCGTGCCGACTGCCAGCTGCTGCTGTTGCTGGCATACGGCCACATCGACGCCGCAACCATCCACCATTGCCCTGGCTCATGGACATGTGGTTGTGGAACTGCTGTAATATGTCCCCACAATGTCTGTCTATGACATCGGTGAAATTACGGATAGCATCTGCGATGTCACGCATACTGTCAGTCATGGCTGTGCGACATGCTCTCAGCTCCCTCAGACCCTGTCTGGTGTACCTTTCCATACGCGACTGTGCCTGCATGACAGCCCGAAACATAGCTGAGGTTGACAGACCTCTTTGGGCATGTCTGCCAGAGGCAGTACGCCCACGGATGCTTCCACGAGAACCCATGGGCAACTGTCTGTGTGGTACCATCGCAGGACCCTGCCCATGGCTGCTGTGTGGGGAAGCATGTGCCACAGATACCACATTACCCTGGTCAATGCCCACTGTATCCTGTCCATCACCTAGGGACAATGGTGACATAGGATGTACTGGCAGGATGACTGTGTACAATGATGGGGTTGACAGCTGTGTACTGTCAATTGGCTGACCAATGACGGACCCTGACACACCTTCCTGTGCCATTACACAGATATCATCATTATCAGTACCTGTGGCACCAGATTCAGGTTCCCTGCTGCAGGACACCAGAGCAGCACCAGAACCTGTGGGAGGAAGACAGGAAACACAGTTTACAATGTCTACACAATGTTACCAGTGATGCACTAATGCACACATGCACACATGCACACGTGGACACATGCACACATGCACACGTGGACACAGGCACACATGCACACATGCACACATGCACACGTGGACACAGGCACACATGCACACATGCACACGTGGACACAGGCACACATGCACACATGCACACATGCACACGTGGACACAGGCACACATGCACACATGCACACCCCGCAGTATACTCACAGAGCACTACTGAGTTACACTATTATTACTAGCACTATCAGGACTATTATAGGTATTGTTAAAACACACTCACCAGCATGGATGGGCTGCCTTGCTGTAACACCGGAGGGACCTGCAGAAATGAGGGGATTAATGTCAGTGGGCACAACTGTGCCATTGATACTGTGTATGATACAGTGCAGTAGTACACCAGTTGCCTTTCACATGTCAGCTGCTGATATTGGCAATATCACACCTGCACAATTACATACTATGTCAACAGCTACATACCACGGACATGGACACACCTTACACATGTATAAACTAACAGTGTACAGAACAGTCAAGTGTACATATGGCATATTACCTGCATGCTCCATGTCGTGTTGCTGTGTGGATCCAGCCTCCATCATAATGCAGGTGTGTTGCTGTTGATGTTCCTGGGCTGGAGCCACAACACTTAGGAGTAGCCCCTCCAGTCTGGTGAGGGGGGGATGTGTGGCCACCCCACCTCCTGTGGCAACCTGTTGCCTGTGGATATCCGACGCACGCTGACGGACATTTCTGATTAAATCACTGCAGTGATGTCGTACCTGCTCATATGTCCTATTATGCGTGCCAATGTCATTTACCCTACGGACAAGGTCTTGCCAGAGTGCAGCCCTCTCCTGCTGATTCTGGCTGGTGCGGGAAAACAGTATGTCATAATCCTGCACCAGGCCCTGGTGTATCTCTTCATCTTCTGCAGCAGAGTAGGCAGGATTTCGTTGACGCGCCATGTCCCTGAAAGAGAACACAAACAGGATATCAGCAAACTATGTCAGCAATATATGGCACACATACTATACATGATACTCAACTGTAGTGATATACTACTACTCCCATATGTAGCACGTGTGTGTCTCTTGGTGGATACACAAGTACATGGCCAGATATCAGTGCTCAGCCAACACCTGTGCAACAATACCTGCCACATTCCATACAACATAGTAGCAAGCCCCATCGGTCACCACACTGAGACAGGTCCAATGCACAACCTCACTCTGGGGGTTCATACCAAGGTACTGTATGTGGAACGCCATCCACTAGTGTGATCTGGACACAAATTACTCGGCCTGGATATACATATCCCACCACCACCACCAGCACAGTAGACTACTTTGATATATATGTGAATAGACAGATATTCACTTGTTAGGACTGACATGGTATCCATGCAGCCCACTGGGCCAGTGGAAGCCACAACCCACAATGCTGACCCCTTTGCGAATGCTTCCCACGGACATCCCAAAGAATGCATGGAACATGCACACACATTTCTAACCCAGACCCTATGCACAAAGGTTAGGCATCCTGTCTGGTGGACCCCAGCCAAAGGCAGATTGTATAATGATAGAAGGAGGCTACTGCAGGACAGAGCAGATTCACATAAAGGGAAGACATCTGTGGTCAGCACTGGTAATAAGCTACGGTCTCTCATAACAACATCCACGGCCTACTCTGAGAGGGAAATGGCCACGGACACTATAGATAACCACAAGGCCTTCTTCAGTTATGTTAGACATATGGACCAAATGCCTCAGATATGCTCTGAGTTACTACACACCTACTTAACATTCACTGAACACACAGATATTGGCAACATTCTGGCAGACAGGTTCAGTGCATTTCTCCCTCCTTCTCCCCCACACTTAGAAATACTTATCACAGCTGAATGTAACCTCCCTATCATCTCAGATGTCCAGGTGAGGGCCGCCCTCAGCAAAGCAGAACACACAGCATCAATGTGACCTGATGGTATCCCTGGATGTGTGCTACGTGAACTCCATGAGGAGATACAACCGCATATAACACTGATATTTAACCTTGACCGTATTACGGGATATGTACCTGAACACTGGCATACAGCAACAGTGGTCCCACTCCACTAAGGAGGCACCTCTACTGACCCTGGGAACTACCGCCCCATAAGCTTAACCAGCCTGGTCTGCAAAGCTATGGAATGATTCATTATGGGCCGCATATACAGCAATATTGGGTACCTGCAGACACTTGATCCCACCCAGTTTGCCTTTGTGATGGGCTGATCCTGCCTTTTGAACCTGGTTGACCTTTCAAAACAGTCACTACAGCCATTGATGAGGGCAATGCAGTCCATACAGCCTACCTGGACTTGCCTAAGGCCTTCAACACAGTACTCCACTCAGGCATCATTGACAGGCTCATCAGCTTACATGTTACTACATATGTCACATGATGGGTTGCACACTGGTTGAAATACGGAATCCATAATATCGATATTGCGGGAGCCATGTCAGACTCAAAGCCAGTCACATGTGGTATCCCACAGGGCTCTGTCCTAGGACCCCTCTTGTTTGGCATTTACTTCTCAGATGTGAAAGCAAACATGTGCGGGTTGTGGATGACAAAGTTCCCAGATGACTGCGAACTAAGCGCTATAGTCGTTACACCAGCTGACACACACATCCTACAGACAGGACTCACTGAAACGGACAACTGGTGCCAGGATCATGGCCTAACACTGAATGACATGTAATGTATAGTCATCCCCTTTGGGTGAGACTACGTGCACACAACCTATCACATGGACATACCTATAGATACAGACCAATGACACATATGGAGGGTTCACAGTATGTAGACTATTAACTTGTTACTTTACATTACCTGTGTTTGTCGCAGCTGGTTGCGTTACCGTTACTATAGCTTCCTGCTGCTGCTAGCCCAGCTTGATACTGACACTGATGACAGCTTCAACTTAGTTTGTGTTATGTGTGTTTTTGTTTGTGTTCTTAATTTCTTTTTTTTTTTTTTTCTCTCTCTCTCTCTCTCTCTCTGTCTGCCTCCAGACGGTGCAATGAAAGTATTGCATGTGTGGAGTGGGAGTACAGGATGCTTTTATAGGTATCTGCATAAGTCCATGTGATGGCCTCTGCACCAATTGTAAGCCAGCATTTGCTAATTGCATGCAGCCAGTTGTGTACTGATTGCAGTTCTCACTGTGATTTCAGGACAGTGCTATAAAAGGGTATGTGAGATAGGCATTGCCCTTTCAGATTGTAAAGGCGGGGACCATGCTGGTATGCTGTGGACACTGTTCTGTGAGTGTAAAGGTTAGTATCTCTCTCATGATTCAGGCTGTGTTGTAGATTCACATTTCTCCATTCATCTCTCCTGTTTCCTATACTAAGTGTGTATGCACACTGACACCTACAACTATATATATATATATATATATATATATATATATATATATATATATATATATATATATATATATATATATATATATATATAAATATACATACATTTATATATGTATATTAACTGACATTATTACCTACTAGCTACCAACTAGCATGGCTGTTTCTGTTCACACACTACTATTATAGAAATCCACTAGATTTGACAGTAAATATACATGACATACTTTGTGTACTACACATCCTATATTCCCTTTACATTCATTCCTACTATTACATGATATATTTATTGTAGCATAATGTTCTTGTATCGCAGTTATGGCTTAGTGGTAAGTCATGCAGGCTACTGTTTTCAAGGTCCTGGGTTCGGGACTGACAGTCGGATTTTATTTTGCTTTTGAACTGACTACAGGCCCTGTCAATCAGAGTGACTAAGGCACTTTTAAGCAGTTGTAACTGGGTTAGCGCTGGTTTGCGCGGAGCTCCCGCATGCACACTGGCATTCAGCTCCGTGCACACCCGCTTACAACCGCTTAACAGTGCTTACTCTGATGCACACACGCGCTATTTTCTTTGAAAGAAATGAAAATGGGGAGACAGGAAAGTGGTGAAAAAGGGGTCACAAAGAGGGTAAGACAGTAGGGAAACAAGCTTGGGTTTTGCAGGAGGGATGTAGGTAAGGCCCATAGTTGCCCATTTCTTCATCAGCAACAGCTGTGCATATGTTTGTAATTTGGTGTGACATTTGAAACCTTCCACCCCTGAGAGAGGTGTCAGGACAACAATAATACTTGTTGTACAGCCAATTGTAATTGATAGTTTCCATGTCCAGCAGACGTGTGCATAATGGGCAGCTATGTATGGGGCGTAATTTTTTGTGGGTACAGAGTGCCTTTTTTTTTTTTTTTTTCAGGTGAGAGTGGTATGTCAGGTAAAGGAAGTCGGTATAGCTGGGGAGGTAGGTTGGGTAGGTCAACAGACAAGACAAACAAGACGCATACAGGGGCGGTGTATGACACGTGTGGGGGGGTTACACAATTGACGGTGATGGATGTTTGGATATCCAGAGCCCATGAGCCCACAGATGGCAACAGTGGAACTGATATCCCCACCCACGGGCAGTTGCCACTGTTCCTTAACTGCCCAGGACGGGGCTGTGCTGGGGGCTGTGTAGGCCAGTCAACAGGCATGCCCGTAAGTTGTGCCACCTGTGCCTCAAGCTGGCGTAGGGGCCCAAGAACAGAGTCCCTGATCTCCCTACGCACCACAGTCCGGATGCTACGGAGGGTGAGTGGTGGTTCTCCTCCAGCCACAATTGCAGAGGGGGACGGGCCCCATCCCCTGCAGCGCTTCCACCTGCAGGTGGCACAGGGCCACCGGAGGAGGGTCCAGACTGGGCCCTAGTGCCAGGTGCACTCGCCAGCTGAGGTGGGAGAGGTGGGTCCGCTGGAACCCGCCTTCCCTGTCATCCTATGTTTTGCATTATGTCATGACAGTTTGGGTTAGTAACATACAATACCATTCGCAATTAGTTGTAACAGCATGCATTAGTATTCCCATTAACCAAACACCCAGATATTCACACCATTGAACAGCGAGCATAACACATGCATAATTTGAACAGCAATATACAGTCCAACAACATGCAGGGTTGATTGATGGCAACAGGCCATCAGGTTTGGATGTATGAACAGGGCAGATGCATCAACGTACATGCAAATATGTATGACCCAACATGACAAATGTCCAGGGGTGTTAATTGTGATTGCACATACCAATTTCACGTGGAATGGATTATATGTGGTTATAGGGTGGGGTGAAGAAAATATAATTAACACCTTGCATACCAATACATATGCTGTACATTTCTAATAGCTGCAGATATATACACACTACTGTTCTAACTACAGTTTCCTATATGATAACTACTTCAAGTTGGTGATAGGACTGTTACTGCTACATCAATATACATTTTATTGTTATTCATACACGTTCATATCTGGCTTTGTTCAGCTACATCATCCTGCTACATTTGCTTTATATAGCTATAGACAACTGTGGATGTTTGGTATTTCAGACAATCATACTATCTGCATATTGCAGACTGAGAGCAACATATCCAGATTTTGGGATACACATTCCAGCTGCAGCAACACTTTGCACACATTTCGCAGTTTGGTTCTGCTTGTCACATTCATTTCATTCTGTACTGACTGCAGTATACTTTATTCAGGGGTTATTACTACTTTATTGGTGGATTCTTAACTCTTTCTCACACTCTCTCACTTGTTTTCATTTTACTATTCAGGATGGTACTTACTTCTAGGCTTTATTGACATGTTTTACCTGTAGTTATTACAATCCTTTCCAGCAGTCTCATTTCTGTCATGTTTCAGTATTTCAACAGGGATATATTTCACACATGTGATTTGCTCATCTTCTGCAGCTGTACTTTTCAGCCTGCTGCAGGTTGTGTACTATTATATTACAGGTGGGGCATCTTTATTTCAGACTTTATTTCAGACATTTTCATTTTTCTGTTTGAATTACAGACTGCAACACACTTTTGTAATCAAGCAATACTTGCAAACACTCTTACACTGTTACTTGCACATTTTATTACTTAGTGACTACACTGCACTCTTTTGCTAACTGTCATACTTTTATATTTTTTTACAGTTACTGGGAGAGGATTACTGACCTGCCTGGTGACGCAACCGCACCAGCCTATTACCATAGGCTCTGCGGTTCGCAGAAAGGACACCTGCAGCTGTAATATAAATGAAGTAATATTGGAATACACATCTCCATAATATCAGCTAGTTTAATTTCTTACATACATAATTAAATGTAACTTACTCAGTAGTGGGGCGTTGGGCATTTGCCGGGCCTCCTGGATCCAAAGGTTCAATTGGTCCTGCTTATGTCTCTTCAGGTCCGCATGGTGGTGACGGACCTGCTCACCAGTCCTTGGAATACCTGTGGCACTGGTGAGATCATGAGCCAACCGGTCCCACGCCTCAGCCCTATATGCTCCGCACAGGACCTGGCCCTGCATGAGTTGGGCCTCATGATTGTGGACTATGAGCCAGACCATATATCTGGACTCCTCAATGCCCCACCTCTGTGCTCGAAAGCAACTACCCTCACCTACTCCTGACATTCTGGCTGCAATTAAGTTCTACAATCGTTTATGCTGTGTATTCCCGCCTATGGGGCTTATATATGCCGTTTTTCCCGCACTTATCTGTGACTGGCCATTTTTGAATTGTATCAACTTCACAAAACCTGCTTTGTCATGCTCCACTTTCTATTCATTCCTATATATTTGCTATTACTGCATTTCTAAGTACAGCTGTCATGGCTAAGTGGTTCAGTACCTTGACTATGGTGTATGGTATCCTGGGTTCGAACCTGGCCACTGCTTTTTATATTTTATGACTGTCTAGACAGGGTAGGGGGTGTGTCAGTTTGCTCAACATTGCCCGTCGGTTAGCTTGTTGGCGCGGTGCGCAGCTCCGCGCAAACGGGTTACTCTGGTTTACACCTCATTTGGCTGTCAGCACGCATATTACACTCAGCTCAGCTAGGGGCACACAGTTTCAGCTTGTTAAACCACTGCTCACCTTCGGGCACTCATTTTACATCTGTTAAACCACTGGTCACTCACGGGCAGATGCACTCACCTTGTTAAACTGTAGATCAGCTCTAGGCACATCTGGCATTTTTTATTATTTTATCTCACATTTCTTCAAAATAAATGGCCTATGTCATTACATTTTACATAAAATATAATTTTATATGTGTACATATATGTCAGGGACTTGTTTCGTGCTTATTTCACTAAAAATAAAAATTGATGTTGTGGGGGTTCGAACCATGACTGCCTGCTCTTCAGCCGACGTCTCTACCGCTACGCTATTGCTTTTGGTTTACTTTGCATAGTTAGTTCTTATATGCTTTTCCACTTACTGCTAACTGCGGCTGAGCTTTGGGCACGCCCGCGCAAACGAGCGCACTCACGGGCAAACATCTTTACAGTTAAAAAAAAACTATAACATGTTCATTTATATAATTTTATGTTCATAGTCTGTGGGGGCATGTTTTGTGTTGTGTTTATTCACATTTCCATGTACTCTGTCGTGGGTGTTTACTTTGGGCACTTTTACTCTTCTGGGGGCGTGTCCGCTTGCAGGGCTCGGCCTACGGACACGCCCCCTACTGTCTTCCACGGACCGTGTTAGCCTTAGGTGTGATTCAGCATGCCCTCATGCATATGCATGACATGCTGATGTCACACCGTTTAACTGCAGCCTCCATGTAAGCCTTGTATCTCTTACACAGAGGCTTCGTGAATCCTGCCCATTATGTTTCGTATGGTTGGGATGCATACTTTTATTATGCAGCAGATTATTTTTCCTCACTGGCTTTCTGTATAAACTAGTTTGATTGATATTCAAATAATCTCTACTAGCTTTCACATCTAGAAATTCAATTTCATGTGGAGAATACTTGTACGTAAATCTCAGAAAGTCAGTGGTCCCATTTAAATATCAAATAAATTTAGTCTATTTCTGTTCAGTTCCCTGCCAATATAAAAAAATTTCAGTGCAAACCTCACTCCGCTCTCACCCCCAAAAGGGCCCATAACCATAACAGAAGAATGTAGTGCCCCTGAAATCACAGACACTCAGGTTAAAACAGCCCTCTCCTAAGCCAAAAACACAGCATCAGTGGGACTGGACAGTGTCCCCGGCTGCGTCCTACATGAGCTCAAAGATGAACTTGCCCCTCGCCTAAACACACTATTAAAACTCAGCCTCTCCACAGGTTACGTGCCCATAGAGTGGTGCAGAGCAATCTTAATTTCACTCCACAAAGGTGGAGCCACAACAGATCCTTGGAACTCTCGCCCTTTAAGCCTGACTAGCTTGGTCTGCAAGGCTATGGAGTTCATCATCATAGATCTCATTAACAGAGACATTGGGAACCTCCAAACACTGGACCCTACCCAGTTTGGCTTTGTTAAGGGAAGATCATGCCTCCTAAACCTGGTGGACTTCTTTGAGACAGTTACCAAGGCTATAGACAAGGGAAAGGTGGTCCACACAGCCTACCTGGACCTCACAAAGGCCTTTGACACCATTCCCCATTCTGATATTATAGACAAGCTTATCAGCCTTAACATAAACCCCTATGTCACGAGATGGGTTGGCAACTGGCTCACGGACAGAACCCACATGGTAAGAGTTGCGGGAGCTAGATCTGACTCTAAACCGGTTACAAGTGATGTTCCCCAGGGCTCAGTCCTAGGACCCCCCCTGTTCATCATATACTTCTCAGAGGTACAGGCAAGCACAGGAGGTCTATGCCTGACCAAGTTCACAGACGACTGCAAGCTAGGGGCTATAATTGACTCTCTGGCTGACACAGACATCCTCCAAAAGGGTCTCACTGAGACAGATACCTGGTGTTAAAACCATGGCCTCAAGCTAAATGCCAAAAAGTGCATAGTCATACCCTTTGGAAAAAACAAAGTACCCACAAACTACCACATAGGTGGTAGCCCACTAAATATGGAAGACATAATAAAGGATCTGGGGACCCAAGTAGATAGTAATATCTCCTTTGATAATTACATTACCAATGTGGTTAGAAAATCTTTCTATGTGGCCCAGCTAATCACAAAAAGGGTTTGCATCCACATTGTGCCCCTCTATGCATCACTCATCAGAACCATCATAGAGTACAATGCCCCATTTGGGATGTACTTTACAAGACACCTGCAACAGCTGGAAAGACCACAGAAGTACCTTACCAAGAGGATCACTGGCCTCAAACAGATGCTTTATGCAACTCGACTGAAGAAACTCCAGCTGTACTAGGTTGCATACCACCTACTCAGAGGTAATCTATGCCTGACATACAAGGCCATGTCCAGCCCAGAATTGATGGACATGCTCCACCTAAAGACAACCATATCCCCATGAGCCACATGCTCTAGGGATCTTAACCTCGCCACAACAATAAATAGGACGTGCTGGAGGGATAGATTCCTGTCACATAGACTTCCCATGCTCTGGAACAAGATTCCAATCTACAATAGGCAGAGCTCCCCGCTAATACTCTTCAAGAGAAGCCTTGACAAGTGGATGGGAAATAAAAAGTTTACCCCGGGATCACTTCATTGGCTCTGCTGGACAGAGGCACAGGGAACTAATCTAAAGGGGCGGCGAAAGCCAACACAGTTCCGGCTAGGCTTATAAATGCCTTCAGGCAGATAGCCTAGTACCTACCTATGAACCTATGAACCTATAACATAATATTTGATATACCATTAGTTCTGGGAATGAATTGGAGATCAAATAAGGTTAGATATTTCATGGCACAAAAAGCTAGACATACAGCTCCATGGAGAAGTCTGCAATAGACTGAGTACAAAGGGGACATAGTTTAAAGCTGCAGAGTACTCCCTAGCAGTGCAGGGTATAATGCCTTCCACACATTTAGACCAGCTACTGCACAGGAAGAGGCAAAAGGTAGATGTGTCTCAATGTGCATCAAAACAAACACACCTCAAAACATGATGTGTTTGAGCTTCTTCATGTCCAAATTACCATAGGCAGAGTCCCATACCATATCCTTGTAAGCTATAGGTCCAACCTCTGCGAATAAAGGAACTCATAACATATACTGGAGGCACTCTTCATTTAACCCAACACCATATTCATGAGCAAATTTAACTACCCCACTATAAACTGGGAATCATACATGACCCCAAACACACAGGCTCAGAGATTCCTGGACTTCGTAAACACAAACACCTTGAACTGGCTAGTCCATATGTCCACTAGAGGAGCTAGCATCACTAACTTGCTTCTCATAGACAAGGGAGAACTTTGCACCTCCCAAAGTTTAATATCTTCACTGGTCAGGCTGGTCCATAAGGCTGTCTCTTTTTTAATAACATTTTCACACCCCCCCCCCCCTTCAAACTCTGATAACACTGCTGCCTATGTGGAATTGTTCACAGAAACCCTGCACAATCATGTTAATGGCTACATAGGAACAGCTGTACCCACCTGGAATATGCACAGGACAAACCCAAAAAAGCTACTCTGGTGGAATTCCACCATAAATAATTTGTATAACAAAAAGAAGAAAATTGTGACAAATATTAGGAGTTACAGTGCTAGCAAGGTAAGAACTTTCTCATCTGTATAAACAAGCAACTCAGAGGACTTAGCAAGTTTACCAACATCATATTTGAGGTGAAAATAACCTCCTAGAACAAGGAAAATAATGCATTATTCAACTTGTCCACAACCACAAAGGGTGTAACAATGTGCCAAACTAATTGTAGATGGAGCCACCTGAACTGAGTCAGAAGATATACCAAATCTACTAACTGACACATTTAGCTTCATTTTTATCCACTTCTTCCCCAAGACCACCCTTAGGAAATACCTTCAATCATAACTCCCACTTGAGAACAGATCCTTACTGCTATCTTAAAGGCAAATATCAATGCATTGATAGGCCTTGATAATATATACCTATTTAATAGCATGAAACATGTCCTGTCAGGATCACTGGAATCATTATTTAGCTGTAATGTAGACTCTATGCTGGCTTTGGTTTAAGTGAATGGAGGATTGCAACTGTCATCTCTCAGCATAAGCGTGAGTCATCTATGGACCCAGGTAACTACAGACCCATAAGTCTCACTAGTCTGATGTGCAATGCCATGAAAAAAGCTATCATGGAAATGATAAACAATGATATGGGAAATATATTTCTCTGTTTAAAATGCTGAGCTGGGTCCATAGCACTGGAAATAACCCCCATGCTCCTATAAATTTTAACAGAAGTACTAAACTTAGCTTAACATACAGTCGCCCACTATATTGCTATCTAAGGGTAAAATAAAGGTTTGTTACTTACCCCATAAGTCTAAGTTAAATTGCAAGCGCTGAACACAGGTACCTTGAGATTTGGTTCATCCCTGCTCTGCTTGCTCTCACTTCGCTGGGGCTCACTCCGCACCCCACCCTGCCCCCAAATTCCACGCGCCCCTGGTATCGCTAAATTTATACCCATTAAGCCACTCACCCTTCCTAGTTAACCAATCATCAATAATTTCACACTAACAACTCTCCCTATCATCAATAGCCAATTACCAAGTCTCTCAACAGTCTGTTTCTAAAAACAACATCCAAATTATACTACTACCAGTTACAATGCCAACACCCAAAATACTCCTTCTTCCATTAGTACCCCTGCTACTCTTCCATCTATCCTCACCATCTGTGAGATTCAGCTCAACCTAGGTTTTCAATATACTAAATTCCATACCTGCCACCTACCAGTATTAAAAGAGAATGAATACTTCTCTACTCCCCTCTCATTCATCTCCTCTGTCCCTATATACTACTAACCAATTAGATCCCATCATGCCACCCCAAAATCCAAACAGTACCAAAAAGTCTTACATAAAATACCCAATCTCAGTCTTGATAAATAGAACCCTATCCGAAGCTTCCATTCCCTCTATCTGGAAAGTATCCCATGTCATACCTCTACATAAAGGAAGTAGCTCCATAGAACTATCAAACTACAGGCCCATAGCCATTCTATCTCCACTTCCTAAAATAATGGAAAATGTGTCCATAAACATCTCATGCACCACCTAATTCAAAATAAGCTGCTGGCTGACTCTCAGCACAGCTTCAGGCCATACCACAGCACCACCTCAGCTCTTCTCTCTTTTACTGTCATTAACCATAACTGAAATAACAACCTTCTTTCCTCTGTTCTCTTTCTAAATCTATCCAAGGCTTTTGATATGGTAGACTATCAGTTACTCATCCTTAACCTGAAAGCCTTCTCCTTAGGCTACCTCTCTCTCCATTGGTTTCATTCCTATCTATCTAGACATCAACAGGCAGTCCTATGGCAAGATAAACTATCATCTTGTCTACTCATCTCCTTAGGAGTCCCACAGGGCTCAGTACTAGGCCCACTACTGCTCTCTATGTTTATTAATGACCTCCACACTGTCATCCCTAAAGCATCATGTATTTAATATGCAGACGATTCCATGTTGATCTACTCAGCCACCTCACAAACAGATCTGCAGTCTCTAACTCAAAGTACTTTCAATACTGTTGAAAATTGGCTCACTGATCGCTGTCTATTATTAAACCCTAAAAAAACAAAGCTGCTCCAGTTCACTCCCAGTCGTAGGTCCAACCCTCTACCCATTACCATTATAGCTAACAATGGGAACATTATCTCCCCTGAAGCCCAAACCAAACTCCTGGGAGTCATAGTAGACAATAACTTTACATTTGATACACGTCAATCAAACCATCAAAACTATAAACAAAAAACTTGGATTCCTTTACAAACTCAAAACTTTCCTCACTCTTCTTGCTAGAACTGCTATAGCCCATTCTCATCTCCTATCTACCCTCCTTTATGCCTTCCTGCTCCTCACAAACTTGTGCACAACTGAAATTAACAAATTATCCTGCTGCTATAACCACATCACTAGATTTGCCACTGACTCAGCCTATAGGACTCACCACTGTCACAACCTAAATCTTCTAGGGTGGCTTGAACTACCTTCCCTACTACAGATTAACCAGCTCATAGTTGCTCATAACGCACTCTACCACCCTGATAATACACCAGCACTCAAAAATATTGTCAGCCTATATAGTAACCATGGTAAACTTTGTTCATCCAATAGACTTTCGATCCAAACAGTCAAATCCAGCAACACAACTGATGATGCCTTGTTTGCCAACTCGGTTGGCAAAACCTGGAATCAACTCCCTGTTCATCTTACTCTCGAATCCTCACTCATACTTTTCAAAGAAAATCTCCAAAAATGTTTTAACTCACACTGCCTGTGCCCTTGCTCTAATCCTGACTGGAATAATTTTTTTGTCTCTAGAACTTTACCACAATTGTATTATGCATATTAAATATCCTAATGTAGAATTTCTTAACTCTAGCTTTTGTCCTATTGTCACACAATGGTAGTATACTCATTTCTGATTTAAAAATGTGTATAAACAGAGTGTCTCATGTATTCTATAACTATCTGTCTGTTGTACTGTATATATCATATTACTGTGTGGATCTTTTACTGTATGGAGCTTTTCTCCCTGGGATTCCGCTGAAAATGGACAAGTATTCAGTCGGATTATCCCGGTCAACAAATGTAAAATAAATAAAATAAATAAATAAATCTTCAAACACTGGATCCAACCCTGTTTCATTTAATCAAGGATAGGTCATATCTACTCATTCTCATTCTGCTGGACTTTTTCGAGAAGGTTGCCAAATCAGTGGATGAGGACAGACTAATTACTGGTGCCAGATTCACAGTCTACAACTCAGTGCTATGAAAAGCATAATAGTATCCTTTGAGAAGACTACTATCCCCATAAAATACCACATTTAGTAATATACTCCTAAGAGTTGACCCACCAGTTAAGAATTTGGGAATGCATGTAGACAGTAACATGGCCTTTGACCATCATGTGTCTAAGGTAGAAAAGAAATGATTCTATGTTGCACAACTTATGAGAAAGGGTATGGCATCTAGGTACAATGATGTCATTGTTCCTGTATACATGGCCTGCATCAGGAGACTACTATCCCCATAAAATAACACATATACCCCTAAGAGTTGACCCACCGGTTAAGAATTTGGGAATGCATGTAGACAGTAACATGGCCTTTGACCATCATGTGTCTAAGGTAGAAAAGAAATGATTCTATGTTGCACAACTTATGAGAAAGGGTATGGCATCTAGGTACAATGATGTCATTGTTCCTGTATACATGGCCTGCATCAGACCAATCACTGAGTGCAATGCCCCTTTCATTATATACCTGACCAGGCTTGTGCAACAACTGGAGTGTATAAACATCATGGCCTACATGGACTGCCCCAAAGCCCTGTCCCTGTACTTGATCTCCTACAGACTACTGAGAGATAATCTATGCCTGGCCTATGATACATCCTCTGATCTCATTCTTATGGACCTGCTGCACATCTGCAGAACAACTAACATCAGAATAGCCCAATTTAGTGACATAATCTTTGTCTGCAACATAAATGGGACATGTTGATGGGACATGTATCTGTCTCAGAGACTACTTTTCTATGGAACAGGCTTCCCATCCATATGAGACAGAGCTTTTTCCTAATCTTATTCAAGAGTAACATGGACCAGTGGATGGGTAATTAGAAATTTACCCTTGGTCTGGCATCTTTGTTTCTTGTAGACAGAAGCATTATATAAATGTTTGTCCACCGGTGTCTAAGCCTACGTATACCCCTTGAAATAACGCTAGGGTATCAAAACTTGTCACATAAATTTGAGAAGCATGGCTAGGCTTAAAAAGGCCCACTGAGTTCATTAGCTTAGTAATCACATATGAATCTATAATAAATGCAACATCTGTTTCTAAAACTGAAGAAATGTTTAAAATGTGGGTTTATTTAAAGGGTGGGGAAGTCAGCAAACTCTGGTTTAAACAGAAAGATGGTAGAATATTTAATAAAATAATTTAAGAAAAGTGAAAAAGTCCACCTGAGAAAGTAACAGGAAGAAAATAAATAAAACTATGTTCGCAGGATGATGAACATAAATCACAGCCTAGGTACAAAGTTTTGTATGCTGGAAATAAAGAATGGTCAGACAAAATGGAGACAAACCAAAGAAATAAACAGATGTGTTTATAATATGAAACAAACTAATATACTCATTATGAAATTATGTATTTAAAGTATGAAACAAACTAATAGACTCGTTGTAGTTTTATAGGTTCAATGGTGTATACTAGGCTAACAACAACTAGGGCCTTTATAAGTATAACCATGCAACCCAGATGTGACCCACAAATTTGATTAATATAGGTGGTAATTTACTGACTGCCTCTGTCCATCAGAGACATAGGAGCCAGCCCAGGGGTGAATTTCTGATTACCTGTGCACTAGTCCAAGTTGCTTTTAAATATGGATCAGGAAGAACTCTGCTTCACATGGATGGGGAGCATTTTCTAGAAAATGGGAAATCTCTGAGAAGCATATCTTAGGTTCATAGGTTCATAGGTTAGTACTAGGCTAACTGCCCTTGCAAGCCATTTTAAGCCTAGACAATTATCCCTTGTAAGACTCAAACCCTGTACCTTGTGTTTGTAAGGCAAACACCTTAACCATTAGGCCACCCTCCTAACAAATCTCGGTCTCTCCAATATGTCCTATTTATAGTGCAAGCAAAATTTGTCTTTTAATCTAGTAGCCCTGTTGCTGTTTGCTTTCTGGATGTGCAAAATGTCCATCAAAACAAGGTCCAGGGATCACTTCTCAGAAGTCTGTATGGTACCAAATGAAGAGACATGGCTTTGAGATAATCAGCTTCGGGCATTGTGTTTACTCCCTGTATTCTTTTATAAGGAACCTTTGTGGACATTCCAGTTGCTGCACGTGTCTGACCAGGTACATTCTGAAGGGGGTATTGTAGTCTACTGTGGGTCTGATGAGGGCCGGGTACATTGGCATGATGACCTCTCTGGATTTATATGAATCACTCCTGAAGAAACAGGAGTGAACTGTCATAAGGAATTTGTTACAGAAATACCTCTGTCAATTATGTCAGTGAATGAATATGATGACTTTTCGTGTCTGAGATGCCATTTTATAAATTTAGTATGTTACTTGAAGCTTGCACAGGTGAAAAGGCTGCCATCATGGGCGTTTGCCAGTACATATATAGATCAAATGTATATGCTATATTTGTTGTAGATACAAGGGAAAACAGCCATGTGTGGAGGAAGAATGGATGAAAGGATTCAGGCTGATTTAGTGTTCCCATAGGAGGCTATAAATGATGGTGAAGAACAGCAAAAAACTCACTAATAAACTCAAAGAGATGGAATGCTTCTGCACCTTCTTGCAGAGGCTGAGCCAGTATTTACTGAGCATGTTGAAAAGGAAGTCTGGAAGGCATCCAGACTAAAAAACTGAAGTTGAACCAGATGATAGCATAAAATTCATTGAGAGAAGGCCAACAACCTGCAGTTTAAACCTTAAGGTGCACATCTTTCAACTGTCCTCAGTTTTGCAGAACACCTTTGATTTTGTCTCATATTTTTGCCTTGTCCATCATAATCTTTTTGCAGATAATTGGAGATTGAAGTTGCTTAGTAATGCTAGACATTAGAGTGTCATTATTCTTATTGTTCAAAAAATGTGTCTGTGTACAATGCGATTTTCTATTAACTTTTTAAGTTATATTGATTAATATTTAAACTGTGTCCCTGATTTTGCCCCTTCCACACCACCCCATAATTTTTGTTTTTTTTTCCAGAATTCTTGAGCATGACGTTGAGAGATATGAAAAAATGTGAACCAAATAAAATGGAAATGGTTGGCTGCTTTTTCATGCAATAAACAAAGAACAGACTGCTCTACGCCCACAGTACCAGTTCAAGCAGAGACAACTTAAGGGCTGTTGAAATAAATAAACATATATAATATACATATGCATATACATATATATATATGTGTGTGTGTGTGTGTATGTGTGGAGATTTCAATGTTACTATAGGCTACTAATAAAGATCATTCAGTAGTTAACGTAAAAGAAAAAATAAATAAAAACATTTTCCCATTTAATAGGAGTTTGTCAAAAATCCCCTTGGTATATTTTTCATTATACTGAACTGGCTTTTAGAGTAACCCTGCGGTTGTTATTTAACTGCAAGCACTGAACCATGTCTTCTCACGTACTCCTAATAAGCAGTGTTACAAAGATGTTTCCATAGTGAATGTAAAAAATGAGGAAAAGCACTTATGCAGGTTGCAAATGGTTCTGAGTATGCTAAAGAATATTAACATTAAAGATACATTTATAATCATCAAAGATAAATCGACATACTGAGCACTTATCATTGACAAGAATGGACTGTGTAAGCTGCAAGAAAGGGCAGAGGCACTGTTACAGACATATAGGCTTCAGAGCATGCAACATCTAATAGCTAACAACATACTTTTTAGACACCACTTGCTGTAAGTGGCAAGGGCCCTTCTCCCAGTAGCCCGATTCTACTATATGACTTTGTCCTCCCACCACCTGACCATATTGAACTACATAGGATCAAGGATCATAGGATCATTAAAAGTTACTAGGCTATTGGCTCTGGGACCCTTACAAGCCTAGCCAAAAATTTAGCCTATGTTCTGACAAGTCAGCACTCAATGCCCCTGTCCAGCAGGGACACAAGTGGAATCCCAGGGGTGTATTTTCTGCTCCCTATCCAGTTATCCAGGTTGCACTTAAGGGTTAATGAGATATTCTGCTGGACATGGAGGGGGAGTCTATTCCACAGAAGGGGGAGTCTATGGGACCCAAACCTGTCCAGCCAACAAGTCTTATTGATGTCACAGACCAGGTTGAGGTCGCATGTGCAGGTTACTCGAGTGGAGCTTGACTTGTGAATATTCTGCAGTCCCATCATGGCGGGGTCTGAGTTTCCTTTGTTTGCCAGACAGAGGTCACCTCTGAGGAGTCTGTATGAGACTCAGTAGAGGGACAGGGCTTTTAGCCTATCTATGTAGGGTAGATGTTTGAGGCCATGGATTCTTCTGGTGAGGAACCTCTGTGGTCTCTCCAGCTGCTGCATGTGCTTTGTGAGGTACATGCTGAAAGGGGCATTGTACTCAATAATGGGTCTTATAAGGGAAAAATACAGGGATGTTATGACCTCCTTCTCCCTGGATGAGATACCCTTACTAATGAGGTAAGCCATGTAGAAAGCTTTCCGTACAACAGAGGCAATATGGTGGTCAAAAGTCAGTTTGCTATCAACCTGGGTTCCAAAGTTCCTTATGAATGACTGTGTGCTTAGGTCCTTGTTATTAATGTGATAATTTGTGGGGACGTCTCTCTCCCCAAGTGGGATGATGATGCATTTTGTAGCATTCGGTTTGAGGCCATGTTTCTGACACCAGTCATTTGCTTGGGTGAGACCCTCTTGGAGGATATCCACATCACTAGGGGAATTGTTGACAGCTCCCAGCTTGCAGTCATCTGCAAACTTGGTCAGTTATAGCCCACTGGTTTTGGCCTGCACCTCAGAAAAGTATATCCCAAACAACAGAGACCCCAAGACCGATCCCTAGCCCTACCAGAGTCATATCGTGGACTGTAAAGCTCCCTCCTAGTCCTTAAACCAAGCTATACCACTCTCCTCATGCTGCCTAAGCCTAAAGTCAACAATTGCACCCTAAATCTAAAACTTCCCTCCCTGACAATAAGTCTAAAGTTTGCATAAATGTTCCCTAACTCTAAACTCCCTCCCACTTCCTAAGTCTAAAACTCATCTCACAACCTAACATTAAACTCCCCTCTCACTTCCTAAGCCTAATACTTCCCTCCGGCTCCCTAAAACTAAAGACCTCAGTCATTCCCTAAGCCTAAATTTCTCTCTCACACCATATCTCTCATTTCCTCTCCTGCTCCCTAACCTTAACTGTCAGAAAAATATGTATTAGTATATGTATTAGTAATATGCTTAGTGCATTTAGAGCTTGAAAAGGATTAACACGTTTATTCTATTTTACACTGCATAAATCTGTACAGATTGCAGAAGCTTTCTGACCTTGTATTGTCATGAAATATGCGCAGCTAAAATCTTTGTTTATGACTTGGAAATTTACTGAGAAGCAGATGATTTCTGCTTGTGTCAGGAAAATAATGAATAGAACAATACCACTTGTATAAATGTTATGAAACTTAGACAAGGAGTTCCGCTTGTGCTGTGAGAAAATACACAGCTGCATAAGCTATAGATAATTAGAACAAAGACTGCTTGAAAATATGAACTGCAATCAGCATTTGCTTGTGTCTGAGCTAGAAAAATACCTTGAAATGTAACACATGCATTAGAACTATACAATAGAAGCTTGTAATGGGCTAGTCCCCACCAAGGTCAGGTTTTTCTCAAAAAGTTTCTCACAAATCTAGTCATGTCAGCAGAAAATCTGAGTAACATCTGCTGTAGAACAATACTGAAAGTTGTGTTTGATTACGTCAGCTATAGAAGGCCATGTCTTGTAAAACAGTATAAGAATAGCATACTTCCTGTTAGTAGTTAGGCAAAATCCTGTATTTGTATGTTTTTGTCTCCTTGCTGCAAGTTATTAAATGTGCCTTAACTGAACCTTACGTGTATTGGTCTTTGAAGTTTTTTCCTTTGACAGATTGGTCCTTCGGACCGGAAACCCTCACTTTACCTCGGATCAGGCAGGCCAGGTGGCTTGAAACCGCATGGGGAAGAAACCACATTGGTTCTTCTTATTTGAAAAGCCCTCCGACTGAATTGTCGTACAAAAGAGGCCAGCCACTTTCTGATCTGCGACTGAAGGACGGGTTTACACGAACCAGGTGATCAATCACGAAGGCTCAGGTAAGGTGAATCTACCTTTTTTCTGTTTTAGATCAGGGACTAGATTTGTATTGTTTTGTTGAGACTTTGTTTTTACAAGTCAGGGACAAAAAGATTACTGTCTTGTCATAGATCAGGGAAACAGAGCAGGTAGGCAGTCATTCTGAAGCGACTATAACAAAATCCATGGTACCACGCTAAAAAATAAGGAGTTACATAACGATTAAAAGGGTAGAACAAAATGGGTAATAATTACACAAAAAGATCCCAAAATCTACCGTTAACCGAAGACTCGAAATACATGCAGTCACAGCGTGCTAATAATATTAAATACTATTCAAAATGGGTTAATAAGTATGAATTTGACGGTAAATTAGAGAAATCCTCGCTTATCAAACTTGTCAAACAGCTTAAAACCGATTCTAAAGGTCAGGTAAAAAAGCAACGTCAATTAGGAATTCCTCAGGCACACAGGTGGATTGAGGAAGTAAACTGTAGGGAACAAAAGAATAATAATTCAAAAGCAATGTTTTTAGATAAAGAGGATAATAACTTAGTAATAGCATCGGCCCCTCCGCCCCCCTTACCAGAATATGAAGCAAGTGAACAAGTTAGTCCACACCTGCGATATCCTGCTGTCACTGTAAATAGAGACACTACAAAAGCAAAACCATTTATTAGAGATCCCATCGAGACCAGGTCTCGAACACGGGCAGGTAATTCAAAAGGGGACATTGAGCTATATCAAATGGGTAGGAATTCACGATCTATGAGTGAAGAAGAAATATGCTCACTTATAAAAGTGCCTAATCCTCAGGCAGGGCAAGAAGGTCAGGACCCAACTATCCTGGTGTATAGACCCTGGACTCCGGAAGATATCCGGAAAGCCACTGAGGGAATTCCCCATCCAAAAGTTAATTTTAGAAAGTTCTTAGAAGATTTGCAAGGAATGAGGCTAAGTTATAATTTAAATGGAGAAGAGGTAGAAAAAGTAGTCAGACAAATTGTGGGACCAGACTGGCACATGATTAGTGGTGACTGGAATCCCCGTGACGCTGCACTCAGGCCCCTCCCAATTAGCAGTGCAGAACTAGACAACAGAGTGAAAGGTCTTACAGACTGCATCTCTGAGAAATGGAAGCCTAGGGCAGACTGGGCTTGCATTAATCAATGCATCCAACAAGAAGGCAAAACTGTTGACAGATATTATGCCAGACTGTTAGAATGTTTTAATAACCATTGTGGAATGCAGGTTCCTGAAGATCAGACACAAGATTCCCCATATGAGCAGCAGTTAAAGAATGCATTTTTGAAAGGCAGCATTGCACCCATAAGCAGTTTTATTACAAAGCACATGGTATATCATTGTACAAGCAGGTTACAGTCATTACTTGAATATGCTAGGCATGCCGAAAGTCATTTTAATAGCAAAAAGAAAAAGAAAGCCCAAGTATTTTCTGTAGAAGATGGAGCAGAACTTTATGTAGTACAGTCTGGGAAAAAGGGCAAGAGAAATGCCCAAGGAAACAAACAATCTGATCAGCGATCAGAGGACTTTGAAGGGCGAAAGAAAAGGGGTGAATGTTTTAAATGCGGTAAAAAGGGACACTTGGCAAGGGATTGCAAGAAAAACAAGAAAGCAACCACGGAAGACAAGGAGGGTGAGGACTGAGTATATGATAGTCAGGAATCACTAGAAGGGGAGAGCAGAGATATGACAAATGAAAATGTGATAGAGGGAGTAGAGAATGTGACAGAAGGAATGGAGGAAGTGCAGGAAGTTACGGATAGTGAAGAAAATGAAATATTGGATTTAGCTTTATTGAGCTTAGAGCTCTATTTAGCAGACATGAAACGGGAAGTTACACTCCTGGTAGAAGGGAGGGAAGTCAGATTCTTGTGTGACTCAGGGGCATCACGGACCCTGATACATCCCTCCAAACTGCCAGAGAATTCAGAGTCATCTGATTACATACTAGTGAGAGCAGCTAATGGACAGCTGTATCGGGAACCCCTCTCCCATAATATTGCAATAACTGATCCTGTTTCAGGATTGACCCAGAAAAGTAAAATTGTTGTTTCTGCAAAATGCCCAGTAAATCTCTTGGGCAGACACCTTATGCAGCTATTTAGTATAGTAGTAGTTCCGACTATGTAGGGTATGGAAACACAGCGACAAATTGATACCTTTGCAGTGCAAGCGGAGGGTGAAATGTTTTATTGGTACAGCCAGGACTTGGTTACGACTGGTCCAGGGGCAGTAACCGAAGAGTTGATGAACATAGCCATCAGCAAGTTCCCCTCCCTTGACATTGATAAACAGCATTTGTTGCACTGTACTCTGTATTATTGTAACACACCAGGACCTGATAAGGAATATGAGCAAGAATTGTTTAGAAATCGTGCAAACAGATTGATATTACGTAATCTGTACTGGGACACAGAAGGGAACAGTGTAGCCAGCTGTTCATTGCCCCAGGAATTCTTTGCACTTTCTAAATCTAATCGATTACCACATGTTAGCTTAACTAAGGACAAGAATGTAAAATGGGTAGACTTAGGAGAAAAAGTCACGAGATGGGAAAAACAGACAGAGTTAGAACTGTCAGAACAGGGAATACAAATGCAGAAGTTGAACTGGATAACTCAGACCTACCCAGCTGTACACTTGCAGTCTAGCAAGGACAGCTAATTAGCACTCCTATTGAAGGAGGAAGAGAATGCCTTACAGAATATACCAAGAACACTTTGGTCAACAGGAAAGTCAGATGTAGGACTTATTCATACAACGGGGCCAGTTACTGTTACGCCAAAGTCAGCATTTAGACCACAAAAAATACAGTATCCCTTAAGAAAAGATGCAGAGGTAGGAATCAAACCTATTATAGCAGCTTTACTTAAGGAAGGGGTGCTGGTGGAATCTCCTGATTCACCATGTAACACACCCTTATTTCCTGTTAAGAAAGCAAATGGAGAATGGCGTATGGTCCAAGATTTACAAGCTGTAAATGATGCAGTAATACCAAGGGCACCTACGGTGCCAGACCCACACACCCTGTTGAATGATTTAAAACCTCAACAGAAATATTTTTCTGTGGTAGATATCAGCAATGCGTTCTTCTCGATACTGATACACCCTGACAGCCAGTATTGGTTTGCATTCACATTTCAGGGGAAAAGGTATACATATATGCAACTACCACAGGGATATTGTGAAAGTCCGAGAATATTCTCACAAGAAATGGCAAGCAACTTGGCGGGATTTACCCCACCGAGAGGTAGTCAGATTTTACTTTATGTTGATGATATCCTGCTGGCGGCCTCCACCCAGCAAGATAGTAAAGAAGATACCATAGCGCTGTTACAATTTTTAGCGACTGAAGGACATAAAGTAAACAAAAATAAACTGCAGCTTTGGAAAAAACAAGTTAAATACCTAGGATATGTAATATCCAAGGAGGGTAGGACATTAGATGAGTACAGAAAAATAGCGATTTTACAAGCACCAAAACCCACTACCAAGAAGGAAATGATGTCCTTCCTGGGTATGACTAATTTTTGTCGGAGCTGGATTCCAAACTATGCCTTGGAATCTGCACCCCTGACTAACCTGATTTATAAAAAGCCTATGGCAGCACATGATTTGTTACAATGGACACCAGAAGCAGAATCTGCTTTCTGCAAACTGAAACAGTTAATAGTGTCTTCATTATTTATTATCTCATTGTATATTCACAGTAAGGTTACTGCTAAAGTAGAGGACTGTTATTTTGTGTGTGGCAGAAAGGCATACAAATGGTTACCTGAGAATTGGTCTGGCAGTTGTTTTTTGGGTTACTTGGTTCCGGCCATACGACACACTGCAGTTTTGCCTCGAGGAAAAATTTGAAATGTCCGAGAGGTCATCAAGAAACCTGTAAATCCAGTGGGACAAATCGATGCACGTTGGAAAAAACATCATTCTATAGGCAATGGACTGACACAAATGGACTTGCGTGATAGTGTTATATCATGGGCAGGCATATTACCAGCATATGGAGCAGTGAAATCGATCTGGGAGCTGAGAAAACTGTCTAAACTTCTCAAAGTAATGAGCAACGCAACTTTTTCTGCTCTTGAATTGGTGACTGATGAACTGAATGCCATGAGAACTGTAGTGCTTCAAAACCGCATGGCTCTCGACTTCACCCTAGCGGCGAGAGGTGGTACTTGTGCTTTAATCCAGAAATAGTGCTGTTCGTATATTCCTGACCATAAACACGAGATAGACAATCATCTTGAGGTAATTCAGCAAGTGTCGGCCATGACCAAACCAGGCCCAAACCCATTGACGGACTTTTTCCAGAAATGGTTTGGGGGGTGGGGTACCATCCTAATGAACATCCTGATTGCCATTTGTGTAGGAATGCTCCTACTGGGAGTATGTGTTTGTTGTGCCATCCCTTGCATGAAAAGACTGATTAAAGACTTTATAGACATGTCAGTTTCTGAGACCTTATATCAAAGTGCTGAGTTTGAAGAACTGTTAAAAGATTGAAAATGCTTTCATAAGTTTAAACTGAATGACTCCCTTAACTGCAAATCCTGAGTAGGAAGAGGTTAGGAGAAGAAAAAACTGTTTATGCTTATTTTGAAAGTAGAATAAAAGTATTAAAAGGGGGAAATGTCAGAAAAATATGTATTAATATATGTATTAGTAATATGCTTAGTGCATTTAGAGCTTGAAAAGGGTTAACCCATTTATTCTATTTTACACTGCATAAATCTGTACAAATTGCAGAAGCTTTCTGACCTTGTATTGTCATGAAATATGCACAGCTAAAATCTTTGCTTATGCCTTGGAAATTTACTGAGAAGCAGATGATTTCTGCTTGTGTCAGGAAAATAATGAATAGAACAATAACACTTGTATAAATGTTATGAAACTTAGACAAGGAGTTCCGCTTGTGCTGTGAGAAAATACACAGCTGCAGAAGCTATAGATAATTAGAACAAAGACTGCTTGAAAATATGAACTGCAATCAACATTTGCTTGTGTCTGAGCTAGAAAAGTACCTTGAAATGTAACACATGCATTAGAACTGTACAATAGAAGCTTGTAATGGGCTAGTCCCCACCAAGGCCAGGTTGTTTTTCCTCAAAAAGTTTCTCACAAATCTAGTCATGTCAGCAGAAAATCTGAGTAACATCTGCTGTAGAACAATACTGAAAGTTGTGTTTGATTACGTCAGCTATAGAAGGCCATGTCTTGTAAAACAGTATAAGAATAGCATACTTCCTGTTAGTAGTTAGGCAAAATCCTGTATTTGCATGTTTTTGTCTCCTTGCTGCAAGTTATTAAATGTCCCTTAATTGAACCTTACGTGTATTAGTCTTTGAAGTTTTTTTCCTTTGACATTAACATAAATCCTTTCCAGATCACTGTCCTGAAACTCAAACCAGCAGTCCCAGCCTGTTCCACTCCTTCCTCACAGCTACCGCACTTACCTTGTTTGAAGTCAGCTGCTTTGTTTGAGTGAGGTGTGTCAGTTCCAAACACCATGGACTTCAAGCATGACACTTGGGTGCTTGTAGTCACCCCATCTGAGATAATATGTATGGCAGAGAAACTACTACTATATGTTTCTTCTAAACACTTCTGCACTACTACTATACTATATTATGGACATTTCTTCAGGGTTGACCTGAAGAGAAACTGAACCAAGACTGCAAATGCACCTTCAAGGAGTTAGAAGAATTGATTGTATTAGACCATATGCATATCCATGTTATTCAAATGTGCTTGGTAAGATCTTAAGTGAGATTTCACATTATGCACCTAATGCTGTTTTATCATATGAACACTGTCAGTAAAGGAAATGAAGGCAGTAAAAACATAGGCTGAAAGGGAGATAGAAAACTGCCCAGAGGGATACTAAGGCTTCTTTAGGTATATGCAAACAAAAAAGAGGGTGTGGAGTAAAACACCTGACCAACTTGTGCAATGACAATAGAAAAATTACGGAAGACTGAAAAAACAGGAATGTTGAATGAATGCTTCACTTCAGTCTTCATGAGGGGAAGCAAAGGGAGGTTTCATGCTCTGAGTAAGATATGGCAATGAGGGGGAATCTGCAGATGGATATCAAAATGGATATGGATAACGCTGGTAGAAAATTAACTGCCCTTTGTTAAATAAAAAACAGGGACTAAATGGGTGGTCTCAAAATGTTCTCTGACCTCTGGACAGTAAGATGGCACATCTCTTAAGAGAGGCCTTTAAGAGATCATATATTATTGAAAAGCATCTGAAGACTGGAAGACAGCATGTGTAATATCTTTTTACAAGAAGCAGAATGTGAATTATCCAGGAAAAAACAAACCTGCTAGATTTGCACCACTGTCATTTAAAGAAGTAAATATTAATACTTTGGGAAAAGTTTTTGATTTCCTAGAGAATAATAATGTCCAGGACGATAACATAATTTATCGCAGAGGAAGTATCCAGACAATTCTGGTACACTTTTTGTGATCGTATTACATGACTGCAGAAGGAGGCATTTCTGGGTACGTTGCAGATGCTGAGAAGAGTACTATTGGCTAACATCAAAGACTAAAGCCGTACTAATTTCATGAATTCTGATGGTATTAGAAACCCAAAACATTTGTTGAAATTATAAAGTGAGAGAGAAAATTTGAATCAATAGGAGTTCTATACCAGGACTGCATCAAGGCCTTTGATCCTTACCAGGAGGCTGATAGGAAAGCAAGAGAGTTTGAGGGGTTGTAAGACTACTGATGGATATCTTATTCTTATCTATGAATGAATATTGTGTAGATTTATATTCATTTTGTGTATATTGCAAATTAAAAGAATACACTGCAACTGGAAGATAAGATAACTGCACATCAGTGATTACATAACTGAAATGTAATGCAGGAAACATTTATCATAAGAATGCAGATACGAGTTGTGTATAGAGAGTTGCTCATGCTGACAGACTGCTTTTGACATCAGTGAAAAGGGCACAGTTCTAAGCTGACAAAGAAAAATGAAATTTGTGCAGAACGTGATACATTTTTGTGCCAGATTTCATCTGACAAGTAACAGAGACATATGATAATAATAATGATTCCCATGGACGCACAGTCTCTTTTCATGGGCGACCCAGAAGCAACATCTGGTAAGTGACTTGCTTAGGGTCACACAGAAGGCCAATGACAGGTGAGACAATCAAACCCCCTATCCCAGAAACTGCAGCTCATAGCCTTAAACTCCATGCCAACTGCCAGATAAATAAAAAGAGCCATGTCAAATGATACTTTACATTGTGCAACTGCTGCATGGAAATGAGATTCATCTTCAACTTCTATTTTCTATATTTTTTCAACAAAACACTGATTTTGATAAAACAAAGCATATTAAATTAGCATCAACCACACAAAATAAATTAGAATAAAACATACAAAATACAAAAACAAAATAAATGAAAAAATAAACAGAGTTAAAATACAGACCTAGGTAACATAAAATGTCTAATATCAGATGCACCTTAAAAGGTCAGATTTTATTTACTTGTTTGTTTTATTTGTTTGTCTGTTTGTTTACTTATTTATTTACACTTTGTTAACCATTAGATCAATGGCCTCTTTTCAGTGGAGACTGCAGGTAGTATTCATAGTGACTGGGGGAAATTTAGCCAGGGCATAGAGGAACTTCCACTACTCGTTTTGAGAAGTGTTGTGGGAACTTTTATATCCACGTGATTTAACAGCAAAGCACACCTATCAGTGAATCTCCCAGCCTCCTCCATCATCACTAAAGAAGACGTGCTGAAGGTGTTCTCCAGGACTAAAATACTTCCTTCATGGGACCTGATAATAGGTTCAAAGATTCATAGGCAATTGCTAGGCTAATGGCTTAAGGGCCCTTACTAGGCTAGCCAGTATAACTTAATTTTACCCAATTTGTGTCCCCTATGGGCAAGAGGATGGTATGGATTTGTACCTGCGGATTGAGAGTCTTACAGATTTCCCCTGTCCATAAGGAACGTAGGTACTACCCTAGGTATGAATTTGTGATTCACCATACATTGATCCAAATTGCATTTGAAGAGGGCTAGGGAAGGGATCTGCTTAATGTTAACAGGAAACGTGTTCCAGTGAAGGGGCATTCTCTGAGACTCACATCTGTCTTTCATGTTTTGTTTGAGTCTCTGACTAAGTTTAGATCCCCAGATTGGGTGACCCTCATGCTGCTTTAGTTTTGGATGTGTAGCAGCTCCATCAGGGCTGTATTTGTGAGTGCCTTGTAGGTCAGGCATAAGTCAACCTTTAATAGATGGTAGGAGACTGAGTAAAGGGATAGGGCTTTTAGTCTATCTGTGTAGCTCATGCTGTTTACACCTTGTATTTTCTTTGTGAGGAACCTCTGAGGTTGTTCCACCTGCTGTAAGTGCCTAGTCAAGTACATGTCAATAGCACATTGCCCTCGATTATTGGTATAAAGATACAGATATAGTGGGACTATAATTTCCTTGGATCTGATGCCATACTTTCACTTATAAGTCCTGCCACATAAAAGGACTTCCTCACCACTGTGGTCACATGGTGGTCAAAGTTCAGGGTACTATATATCTATGAACCTTGATTTCTCACCTCTGAGTCTACTCTTAAGGGTGTGCTGCTGATGTTGTAATTTTCAGGGGTATTTGACTTCCCAAAGGGTATGATAATGCATTTTTTTTTCACATTTGTTTTAGGCCATGGTTCTGGCAACAATCATTTGTCTGATCTATAACTTCTTGAAGAATACCTACATTGTTGGGTAATTCAGTGATTGCATCCAGCTTGCAGATGTCAGCAAACTTTGTCATCTAGAGGCCTTCCACATTAGCTTTGACTTCAGAGAAGTATATTCTGAACAGGAGTGGTTCCAGTGTGGGGTCCTTTGGCACATGACTACTAAATGGCCTCATGCTGGATCTGGATTCACCAACTTTAACCACGTGTCCTGTCCATGAGCCAATTGGCTATCCATCTGATGATGTAGGGATTTATGCCCAGTTTTGTGAGTCTGTTTATAATACCTGAGTGGGGAATTGTGTGAAATGCCTTCACTAGGTCAAGTAAGGTAGTTTGTACTATTTTACCCTCATCCATGGCTTTAGTGACTTTCTCAAAGAAACACCAAATTTAGTAGGCACAAAACAAGTCCTGGAAGAACACGCTTTAAACTATTTTACCCGAGTTTAGCCACAGGCTTTGCCCCTGAGAATTGGCACACAGCAATATTGATGCCAATCTACAAGGGTAGCCCCATACATGTCCCGGGAATTATAGACCTGTAAGTCTTACAAGCCTTATATAGAAAGCCATTGAACATATTACAACTGACCTGATAATCTGTGATATTAAAATTCTCATCAGGCCAGACTCACAGAATTTTGGTTTTGTCAAGGGTAGATCCTGTCAAATGAGCCCTATTAATCTCTTTAGGGAAGTAGCACTGTCTGTTGACAGCAGTCTTGCTGTCTACATAGTGTACAGTCAGACCTGGCCAAGGTGGATGACACCTTCTCCAGTGCTAGCATAATTATTAAGCTTAGTGAATTGCTAATAGAGTCCCATGTAGAAAGATGCATAGCAAAATGTCTAAGTGACAGAATTTACAGTGTGCAATAGCTGGTACCACATCAGAGACTGTAAAGATAACCAGTGGTGTCCCATAGGTCTCAGTGCTAATCCTTCATTTCTTCAGCATTTGCATTTCTGATCTTAAGATCAGGAACCAAGATCTCTGGCTATTCAAGTCTGCAAATGACTGTAAACTGTGAGTTCTTGTCACGTACCCCTCCAATGTCCAAGGCCTTCAGGAATAATTTAAACTCATAAATGCCTGATGTGCTAAATATTGTCTTAAATGAAATGCTTAAGAATGCAAGTTTGCATTAGTAGATCACCCCTCCCCCACATGCACCATAGACAATACACTCTAAAATGTCAATCTGGTTAGAGATCTTGGAAACTGAGCCAATAGTTCCCTCTCCTTTGATCATCATCATGTAACAATGGTAGTCAGATGGTTCTTCTATTTAGTGTAGCTAAATGCAAAAAGAGTATCATCTTTATCTAAACAGACCATTCTTCCCTTTTATTCAGCATTTAATAGGCCAGTTACTGAATACCATTCCCTGTTTGGGATCCACCTCAGTTGACATATCAAACAACTAGAAAGACCCCAGATGTTCCTAACTAAGAAGGTCACTGGCTTAAAATCTCTAAGCTAATGGAAATGATTGGCAAGTCTTTGCTTTTAGATTCCAGATGGGAGACAAATGCCTTGAATTCCATGCCATTGGGGACCCAGAAATCAAATAGTGCCACATATACCAGAACCAGAGATCTAAGTCTTCACCATCAGGTTATCAGGTAAATAAAACATAGGTTCATTACACAGCACCTTCACTACCAATGGAATAGACTGCCAGTGCACATTAAGCAGTGAGATGCATTATCTTCCTTCAAGCAGGAGCTAGATCACTGGATGAGTATTTGCAAATTCACACCTGGCTTGACTGGCCTAACCTTCCTCAAAAGGATGTACTTTGTAAGGGTCAGCACTGGCAGCGAATAAATAGTTCCAAGAAGTAGTTGCCTAGTATCTCCTGTGATCCTATGAAAATGCCATGGACTATTATCTCAAATACAGATGAGAGATCCAGGAGGACCAGTATGGAATAATGCTGTTTGTCTATTTTAAAAAGAGAATTTTGACTACTGAGATATGAGTTGTCTCAGTAATATAAGAAATGCAGAACCCAGACTGAAAATGGATTCATGAAGACAATGAAATTTATAAAGACACAATCTTCTCAATACATTACCTAAAAAGAGAAGTCTAAAGACTGGACATTAGCTGTTAAAAGCTGATGGGATGCAGATGATTTCTTGAGAACAGAGTTAACAAGGACATCATTCAAGGTTGACAGAAAAACTCCAGACCTCAATAAAAAAACAAAACAATGAATATCACTAGTATGAGAACATCAAGTCAAGCCTGATCTAAGCTTCATAGACAACAGTCTTAGAGCACGTACCTTAAGACCACGGGCAAGATCTCATCGAAATCAGGAGTATCAAACACAACCTACATTATAAAACACAAAAAGCTTGAAATTGCTGTTTAGTCCATGTGTTCATATGGAAGAAACATAGATCTAATAGCAGCATCATTGTCAGTGAAAAATGAGCAGCAGGCGCATATCGCTGTGTAGATAAAGCTCTGGCCAAAACAACCAAGCAAGTAGTCAGATCATGAGACCAGTAGCCTGACTAGTTCCAAGGCTTTCACATTCAATAGGAATAAATAAATTCCATAGTGAGCGTAACTAATTCATCATTTACCCAGATTCTGAACTTATGAAGCACAACTAAGTCTGGTGATCAGTATTATTCGAAGGGAAAGTTGGTAAAGTCCTTTAGGAATTTCCTGATACAATGCTGTGGATGGTAGATAAGGCAACACCTATAATTTACACTTGCAACATGGACAAACTCAAAATAAATGGTCTTTTTAGAGGCGACTTTCATCAGTTGAAACCCATAGCCACCACAGATATCTACAGCACTGTATCAGAAAGCCCCTTGGAGAATAATAGCCACTATGTATGGGCTGGAGTGTTGAGCAACTTAAGTTGTGATGATAACAGCAAGGTCAGTATAATGCAAGAGTTAATCCTTAGCTTAATGTGGATTAGTCTACTATTAGTATAAAGCACACTCAGGGGGGTCACAAATGGAGTTTCCTGTTGAGGAAGAAAAAGTAGAACTCCGGGTATCACACAAGGCTGAAAACTATTACATTTATCACTCTGGAAATCAATAATGTAGACAATGCTTCAATAAGGGAATGTACTTTGGGAGTCTACCCTCCACCACCAGAAGAAAACACCATGGTGTCTATGTAAAATAAGCATGCGTCTACACATATGCCAAATAGCTAATTGCAAATGGCAAACAAGAGGAGACACAGATTAATTAAAATGCAATAGGTTCCATGTTGTCAATTAACTTCTGAAACTTGAAAACACAAGGAGCTTTCACATATTCAAAGTTACATACACAGAATTTCCATTTAAAGAAATCCATAAGTCACATGACTAACGATGTAATGATCTTGAAAGTAAAATTGATTTTAAAGGGCAAGTCTCATTCAGACCAGGAAATGTGTTGCTTTCTACTACTAATCAAAACAGTGTAAAAAACTTCTCCGTGTGGAAAATTTTCAGTCCATATATTTCTATTTAATCACTGTATATTAATCAGACAATAGCAGTAGAAGTAGCGAACGTAAACTCATCAAGTCAATAAGTAATAATAGAAAATATATAATTCTACAGCATTACTAAGTATTCGAAAGTAATCCAAGCAAGGCAGGCAGTCTGTTTCCAGTCGAAAATGATTTATTAAGTACACAGACAAGTGATCCAAGTAAAACAAAAATAGAGTAATAATTTCCTCACAAGCTTTCTAAATATATATATACTTTTTATCAGGCATGGGAGTGGTTTATTGTGCTGTAAAACAAAGTGTTATTGGTACATATGTTAAATTCACATCCCTTCCCCCATCAGTGTGACATTCAGGCTGGTCCTGCCCTACCTAGTAGCTGTCATAATAATATATAGCCCTAATGTACTTTAATGGCGCATCTTATTTAACCAAATTATTAAGTAGATTATTAAGTCTGTGATTTTTATACAAGGCAATATACTACATGGCTGGAAATATATCAACCTTAGTTCATTTTGCGATCAGAAATTATATATAAATATATACATATACATTTTGCATGTAAAAATCAGTTTCTATTTTCATAACCTATTGTTAACAAAGATCACTTTCGTCCTTCTAGACTTCTTCAGGTCTGTGTACAAGAACCCTAAAAACCTATATAATTGTATAATTAGTTAGTATTGTTATTACCATCATTTTGAATAACCTCCCCAGTAGAAAAATGTTAAGTAATCCCACAGAGAACAACAAATGCAAAAATAGCTGCATACTGACATACACTTTGGATTATCACAGTATCAAAAATATTATTGAAGAAAACTGGGACATTGTCACAGGAAACCCTTTTCTGATTAACATCTTAGGTGAAGCCCCATCATTTGTTTATAGGAAGGCCAGGAATATTAGAAATTTTGTTGAATTTAAACCTAGACCATGTGAGAAAAGCACTAAAAGATGTGAAACTAATTGTACATATTGTATATTTATACAGCAAGGTGATAGGTTTTATTGCCCTTATTTAAAGAAGATCATTAAAACCAGTGCAGGGGGTGACTGTAACACTAAAAAAGTAATTTACAGGGCACAATGCAATGAATGTGATGAATTCTATGTGGGCAAGACAGTAAATAAACTCAAGCGAAGGATTTCATGTCATCTGCCAGAAATCCGTTCTGGATGTAAAAATAATGCACTAGCCAAACACCTTTCTCTTCATAAAAGACACACAGGTTTTAAGTTCCAGATCCTGGATCGCATAGACATGGGTGATCTTGAAGGAGACATCCCAAATATTCTGGAGAAATATGAACTCATGTGGCAATTAAAGCTGAACTCTTTTAGAAAGCCTGGACTAAACTACTACTGTTCAATTAAAAGTGTACTGGAACTTAAAAAATTGCCACGTTGTTTACATGACTAAATGTATTTTATTTTATTTTTTCTACAAATTGGTTTTAAATACCATTTTAAATCATTTGAAATTTAAGTGTATATTTTTTTCCATCATCATACATATATATATATGTTTTTTTTCTGGTTCTCTTTTTTCCACTTTATTCAAAATGATGGTAATAACAATACTAACTAATTATACAATTATATAGGTTTTTAGGGTTCTTGTACACAGGCCTGAAGAAGTCTAGAAGGATGAAAGCAATCTTTGTTAACACTAGGTTATGAAAATAGAAACTGATTTTTACATGCAAAATGTATATATATGTATTTATATATAATTTCTGATCGCAAAATGAACTAAGGTTGATATATTTCCAGCCATATAGTATATTGCCTTGTATAAAATCACAGACTTAATAATCTGCTTTATTATTTGGTTAAATAAGATGTACCATTAAAGTACATTAGGGCTATATATTATTATGACAGCTACTAGGTAGGGCAGGACCAGCTCGAATGTCACACTGATGGGGGAAGGGATGTGAATTTAACATATGTACCAATAACACTTTGTTTTACAGCACAATAAACCACTCCCATGCCTGATAAAAAGTATATATATATTCAGAAAGCTTGTGAGGAAATTATTACTCTATTTTTGTTTTACTTGGATCGCTTGTCTATGTACTTAATAAAGGATTTTTGACTGGAAACAGACTGCTTGCCTTGCTTGGATTACTTTCGAATACTTAGTAATGCTGTAGAATTATATAGGTTCATAGGTTCATAGGTTGGTACTAGGCTATCAGCCCTAGGGCCTATACAAGCCTAGCCATAACAATTCCCTGGCTATTTCTTCCCACATTATTTACTTTCCTGTACCCCTGTCTAGCAGGGCGACTGACGTGATCCCTGGGGTGAATTTCCTTTCTTCCATCCAATCGTCAAGGTTCCTCTTGAAGAGGTCCAAAGAGGCACTCTGCTTGACATGTATGGGCAATCTATTCCAGAGTCTGGGGAGTCTCTGGGTCAGGAACCTATCCCTCCAGCATGTTTTGTTTATTGTGATGACAAAGTTTAGATCCCTGGAGTGTGTAGCTCTGAGAGATTGGGATTTCTTTAAGTGTAGCATGTCCAACAGCTCTGGGTTTGACATGGCCTTGTATGTTAAGCAGAGATCGCCTCTGAGCAGACGATATGTGACAGAGTACAGCTGGAGTTTTTTAAGGCGGTCAGCGTAGGGCATCTGCTTTAGGCCTGTGATTCTTTTAGTATTTCTGAGGCCTTTCCAGTTGTTGAAGATGTCTTGAGAGGTACATACCAAATGGGGCGTTGTATTCTATAATGGGTCTAATGAGGGATGAGTACAGTGGGACAATGACCTCCTTTTTTCTGGATGAAAAGCCCTTCATGATGAGGTGTGCCACATAGAAGGATTTCCTGACTGTTGTGGCGATGTGGTTATCGAAGGTGATACCACTGTCCACCTGTGTCCCTAAGTCTCTTATCACACTTTCTGTGTTTAGTGTACTGCCACCTATATGGTAATTCATGGATACATGTTTTTTCCCAAAGGGATAAGAATACATATGTTGGCACTGAGGTTGAGCCCATGGCTCTGGCACCAAGCATCTGTTTCTGTAAGGCCCTTTGTAGAGTATCCACATCATTTGGGGATTCAATAATGGCTCCCAGTTTGCAGTCATCTGCAAACTTTGTTAGCCTGAGTCCCTTAGTGTTGACCTGTACTTCAGAGAAGTAGATGCCAAACAAGAGCGGCCCCAGGACTGAACCCTGAGGTACTCCACTTGTCACTTGTCTGGAGCTGGATTTGGAGTCGGCTACTTTTACAGTGTGGGTTCTATCAGTAAGCCATTTAGCAATCCATTGGGTGACATAGGGATTAATGCCCAACTTAGTAAGTTTATCTATGATTCCATATATTTTCTATTATTACTTTTTGACTTGACGAGTTTACGTTCGCTACTTCTACTACTATTGTCTGATCTGATCAATATACTGTGATTAACTAGAAATATATGGACTGAAAATCTTCCACACAGAGAAGTTTCTTACACTGTTTTGTTTTTGGACCAACTACACTTTAGTGGGTTGTTTTGAGACTTCGGGGATACCACGGAGATTACTTGTTTTTTTTTTTTTTTTTTTTTTTTTTTTTTTCTACTACTAATCTAGACATATTTTTTGTACTCAGTTGTATTCACTATTTCCTCTCTCCTTATATCTTGTTAGACTATTTGTAATGTGGAAAACTTATAAGTATGTTCAGCTGCCATCACAGAAACATGTTTAGGTAAGCGTTATTTAAATTCAATTACTTAATGTCACAAATGTGATGAATCATATGATCTCTAAGTCTCCTATTTGTTTTACCAATGTAAAAGACAGTACAGAGCATACATCTTGCAGTATAAATCAAATGTTTTGCAGTCAGCATTATTATTGCATCTATAGATATTTCTAGTATAGGATGATCAAAGCGATCAGCCTGTAACAGACATTGGCAATAGTTACAAGTTCTAACAAGGATACATACCATCTCTACCACTACTAGGGGAGCTATAAAAATTCATCTTATGACATAATTGCTGCTTCAGATCCATCTTATTTTTAAAAACAAATCTAGGCGTTGAACCCACCAGCCTCTTAATATCTGGAAAACTAGTCAAGTAGTCAAAAATGTCCAATGCTGCATCAGAATATTGCTAACATATTTATAATTATTCCCATAAGACTGTACAAATGGTAGCACTGATAGTGAAGAAGAGTTGTTATTGGAACTTACCACAATATACTTAATAGATGAATTAAAACATGGACACATGCTACTAGACTGCAAAGTCTTAACAAGTGAAAGAGTTGCTTCAATTTCTGCAAACTTGCAATCACTCTGAATAAAATCAATAGACATGGAAGTGGCTAGATTATCGAAATCCATGGGAGCTGTGGTTAGCCTCGGGACTCTACAGAATTGGCTCTTAAGGGCATTCTTATAAATGAACTAAAAATGTATACTGCTAAAGATTTTCATCTCAAGCAGTCCATCGAAATCTTTATTAAGATATGCATCTATGTAACTCTGAAATAGCTGATTGGATACATATGGCATATGAATGCAAAATCATCTCTCCTTTTTGGAAAGAAATTAATAATTTCATTCAAGCTCTATGGCCAGATAGCTGTAATAATTCTAAATCTTTAGTTTTATTTAAAGCTCTGATTCCTGAGATAATTCCAAAAACCCAAGGGCCTCTGCTTTGGTCTATTCTTGCTATACCCAGAAAAATAATTACTAAAACCTGGAAAAGTAAAGTTACCCCCTCTAGTGTTGAATATATTAGTATGGCAAAAATTGTTTAGAGTATGAATTGAATACTATAAACAAGCAAACTTCTAGTAATACACATTCATATAAATCTTGGCTTAAACTTAAAGACCTGCTTGAAAAATATTAATTGTTGATGATATTTATAACTTTGATGTATTGATCAGCTATGGGCCTATGTAATTAGTTATTTGTTTGTTTTATAACTGATTTATTTATTGTTTTGAAACCAAACAAAAAAAAAAAAAAAGAAAATTCATGCCCATATCTGATGAATTCATATCACAGAGTAAGAAATCAGTGCTATTATTTAAATAGTCCCTGGTATTCAATAAACTCTGTGCAGGCTTCACGCAAAGCCTACACAGAATTTACATCTGTGAATGGTGAGCAGCAGTGCTAATTGCATATGTATGCTGTGTATCGTGTTTAAACATAAATAAGCTCTGTTTCGTGGCTGGCAACAGTGTTACTAGCCAGGAAAGTATATAATGCAGCATGGATAGCAAACCTGTTTAACTCAGAGCACAGTAGGTTAGCGAGTCTGTGCAGAATACCACAATGATCACCAGGCCTTAACATATAATATTTCTAATAGCGCTCAGTCTCTTAGTGCAAGAAATCTGGAGAAAGCACAACATAATGGGGTGACAATGACCCAGAAATAGGGACAGATTTTACATATTTGAACTTTTAAACTTAAAAATGTGCTAGAATAACAAGGGGCTTATGTGAAGATATATTTTCTGTAGGATTTGAAGTCTGAAACTCAAATGTATGCAATTTTTGCATGACATTATTCCTCAGATTATCCCAGTGATATGTATATATATATATATATATATATATATATATATATATATATATATATATATATATATATATATATAGATATATATATATCTAGCAAAAATCTGGAAAGTCTGGGAAATCTGGACAGTTGAGAGGTATGACAGTTATGTATATGGTCCAAACACAGTACAAGGCAATGTATACAGTGCAGAATATTGTGAAACCCCATTCCTAGCATTCCGTAATGAAGTTTTGTAAATGGTCTGTAAGGGTACATGGACTGCCATGTAAAATAAGCACTCAGGGGAAGTGTATGTATAGTGAATAGGGACACACACAGATGAATTGCAGGAATGAACACAGGGAAAGAAGACAGGTGAAACAACCTAATGGAAAGAGGACAGGTGAAACAACCTAATGTACAGCAGATGAGGGCATGTCAATGGAAGACAGTTGTAGCAGGAACACCAATCACATATCAGTATGGTACAGTATTGACTATGCAGTGAAAATGTGTATTATGTGTCTGTCACACAAGGTGACATAACAGTGGGGAAGATGTCTGTGTGAGATAAGCATCCTTACATGAACAATGCAAAAGACATCTATCGGGGACGTGATATACAATTGGAGTAGGATGCGTATTGTGAATCTGTGCAAACTGATTTGCCTGAATACGAGTTATGAGTGTAATCTCAGCAGAGGTCTCCAGCAAGTGGGACACAGGTAAAGGCTCATGGACATCATTAAAAGAAGCAAGCACAACCATGGACAATACCAGAATAATACCAACAGTAATCCCATGTTTCTGACATAACATATGTGATTTAGAGTGATCAGAGAAGATTCTACACAAACACACTTGTACAACTATTATGACATGTCCACAGTCTATGAGGAAAATCATACAGTACACTGTCCAGGCACTGTAACATCTGTTGGAGGTGTTAGGAGGGACATTGCTATACCTGTATGTGACATTATGATAAATAGAGGCTAGTTGACTGGTGTTCATGGCAGATATAAATGGCACAATCAACACTGTCATGAGTATTACCCATGCCAGTAAGGTTGTCAAACAGCTATGTATGTACTGTGTGCATTACCAGAACAAGTAGCACACATGCATCTGGTGTAACATACTCAGTAGTTGTATTACATACAAGAAAGTAGTCAACACTGTCATCACATGCTGGTGGACGTTTGACTTACCATCTACCCCAGGACACAGGTCACATACCTATTCATCTGATTATAGGATGTGTTGTCTATATTATACCTGGGTTCTGTGTTTGTTTTCCTGACATAATAAATCTCCCCATGTTTTTGTGTCATTGCAGGTGTTGTCACATCTGTGGCAGCAATCTTTGATGTGGGTTGTTACTGTCTCTATTATACTAATATCACAGTTGGAGTCAATGATTGCCTACAATCTGTAGTCCTTCGGACAGTTGTTTGGACACAGTATGTGTATGCCATCTGTGATGTCTGTGTCTTAAATAATGGACAGGAAAGGGTTTATCAGACAGCCCTGATGTATGGACTTGATCACTGGACCTGAGATATAGTCACTTCACACATTTCAACATATTTAGATGCCACATATGTGATACAGTGATCTACCTGCTTGGTGATATAAGTATTTATGGGCACATCTGACAGTGTTGCATGAATACCTCAGTGTAGATTTGTGTCAAATGCCTTGGACTTGTAAAATTCAAAAGAATGATGGTACTGTTGTTATGCATGCCCTAGATGACATCTTTGAGGACATCTAACAGATGTAACAGACATGATGTAGCACTAACAACTCTCTCAGGTCTGTTGCACACAGCCGGGATATCATTAGTGTCCATTTAGAAAAGGACTATGATGACGTGTTGGTCTACCTCACAGATGAAGAGTCAGGATGTGTCTATACATGCATGCACACACAATTCACATGGATGCATGTTGACGTACACCCTTCTGCAGGAATATAGTCTGTGTAGAGGGTATGTTAAAGTGTGTATCCAACCATGTCAAGAAGGTGTATGTCATGTGTCATGTGAAAGGTGATCTGTATGCTGCCACAGCCCATTGGTTCTGTGTGATAAGCCTGGATGAAGGTAAGACAATGCATACTGGCTATCGGGATATGGCCTAGGGTTTGAATACAACCCCCTATACAGGTATCATTGAGAAACTCTTCCAGCCAGAGATTATACCTTACGTCACTAGATGTGTAACCAACTGGCTCAATGACAGAACACATAAAGTGAAAGTGGTGAATCAACTTGTACCAGTAGAGCTGTCTCCACTGGAGTAACACGGGGATCCATGCTTGGTCCTTTTCTGTTTGAAATCTATTTCTTGACAGTTCAAGCTAAAGTGTACTGCCTTTGGCTTAGCAAGCTTGCTGATTCTTGAATACTGGGTGCAATCACTGAGTCCACCTATGATGAAAACATACTACAGTAGAGGCTAACACAGACAAATGATTGATGATAAAGCAACATGGTCTACAAATAAATACAAACATGTGTCTTTATTTTGTTCTTCTGCAAAGAGGAATTCCCTGCTAATTACAGCATTGACAACAGTCCTGCTATGCTGAAACCCAGTGATGCAAGCACTGGGAACACATGTACATAGCAAGTTGAACTTTGACCACCAAGTGACCACACTGGTATTAAAAGCCTATGTTGTGCACAACATAAGTCATGCCATCATATTCAGATCTGAGAATTATATTACAGCACTGTAATTGAACCTCATCAGAACACTAATATAGAATATAATGCTCTCTTTTGCATGTATCTCGCCAGACACATGCAGCAACTGGAAAGAACACAGGGGTTTCTCACCAAGAAAACACAGGGCCTACACACCATGCCACGATGTACGGGGATAGACTAAAAGCCATGTCACTGCAATCTGTATCGTATAGGAGGAAGTGATTTCTGCCTGGCCTCCAGGCAAGTCGATGACCCTGCCCTGGTGGAAATAGTACACTTCCATAAATCAGATATAGCTGATGACATTGGCAGTGTCTGGTGAGGAGAATAAGGCAATAACAGTCTCCCACATGTAGGTGCAAAAGTCTCATTGTAATGTCAAGCAAGTGCTCGTATGCACACACACACACACACACACACACACACACACACACACACACACACACAGACACATGAACAAAACCGCAGTTGACTGCAGTGAGAACAGAACCTCTGCCTAAGTACATAGACTACAAAACTTAGTAATTTATGCAAGTTCCACTGCACAAGTCTGATTTTTATAAGGCTGCAGAACAACTTGTAGTGCATAACATCAGCACTGGATGTAGGAGAGAAGATGATGGGAAACCTTCATTGGTTCATAGCTTCATAGGTTCCTAGGACATTACTGGGCTAATGGCTCTAGGGCCTTTACAAGCCTAGCTATCTAAAAACCCAAATACTCTTATTGAGTATAGTTATATGTTCATTATTAGTAGATTGATTTTGTGATCAGCGCTGAATAGCCATGTCTATTAGGGACATAGGTACCACCCCTGGGGTGAATTTATAATCACCCATCCAGTTATCTAATTTGCGCTTGAATAGGGTCATTGAAGAGCACTGCTTCACATGCAGTGGAAGCCCAATGCAGAGGAGCTGCAATTGCTAGGAGCTATATCTGTCTCTCCAGTACATTCTGTTTATGTCACAGGCTAGGTTGCAATCCCTGGAGTCAGTTATTTTTGTCCCATTTGATTTGTGGATGTCTATCATTTACATTATGGCAGGGTCCGATACTGCTTTAAAGGCCAGACCCAGGTCACCTCTCAGCAGCCTCTATGATACTGAGTACAGTGACAGGGCTTTCAGTCTTTCCATGTATGTCATGTTTTGGAGGCCCTGGATTCTCTTGGTCAGAAACATATGTGGTCTATCCAGTTGCTGCAGGTGTCTGGTGGGGTACATAGAAAAGGAAGCATTGCACTCAATTAGTGGTCTGATAAGAGCTGAGTACAGCAGAGCTATGACCTACCTGGTTTTAGATGCAATGCCCTTAGTTACGCTTTGGGTGATGTAGAATGTGTGTCTTAACACTATGGACACATAGTGATTGAAGTTTAGATTGCTATAAAAACTATATTCACAAGTCTCACACCACTGATTTTCAGCTTAGTGGGGTGTTATGTATAGCATAATTAGTTTGGCTCCATTTTTTTCTGAAGGGGACAATGAGGCATTGTCTTTTGTTAAGTTTCAGTCTGTGAATTTGACACCAATTATTTGTCTGTGTCAGGTCTTTCTGTAATATCTTAACATCATTGGGGGACTTTATATGATTCCACCCATTTGACAGTCCTCTGCAAACTTGGTAAGACACAGACTGTCTACCTTTGCCTGGACTTCAGAGAAATAGTTTCTAAACAGTAGAGGGCCCAGCACAGATCAATATGATACTCCACTGGTAACTGGTCTACTTAGAAAGGGGTACTCCTCAACTTTTCAGTGTGCATTCTGTTGATGAATCAGTTGGCGACCCATCTAGTAATGTATGGGTTACGCCCCATATGGGAGAGTTTATCTATAAGACATGAATAGGAGATTGTGTCAAAGGGCTTGGCTAAATCAAGATAGGGGATATGTGTTTGCCTTCATCCGGGGCTTTGGGAACGTTATAAAAGAATACACTACATTTAGTAAGAAAGATCTATCCTTGAAAAAATTGTTATGGGTCAGGTCAAGAGTGTTGCAGGTCACCTATGACCCTGTGGATAAGGTCCATGATGAATCTTTCTATAGCCTTGCATGTAAGGCCGGTTAGGCTTATGGGTCAGTAGTTCCCAGGGTCAGTTGATGGATGTGTAGGCATGTTCAAATGTGAAGATATTTATAGTTCTCCATGTTACCAGATTGATGTGCATTGCATATCACACAACAATTAATATTAATTTATGTAGTATAATTGATATATTTGTGAAAAATTACAAGATACACCAGAGTTGCAGTGCATGGGGGGAGGAAACACAAGGCTGCATTATAAATATGTGACATATTGTTAAGTTTCCACATGTAGTTTCATGGCGTAAAGAGTAAAGAGGACAGTAAACAGTAATACATGCTAATTTTGGCTTTGCATAGCACAGCAGTTTTGCACAATGCTTGGCAAAGTGTTTACACATTCGAGATACACATTCCCATTATTTCCCTGTTTGCCCATAGTTAAGGTTACGTCCGCTTTTTTGGGCTCTTGTCTGGGCAGTTTTTGAAAATTTGCAGAATTTTCAAAAAGCAGACATCCCTATTTCGGAGTTTTTTCTCCGCTTTGTTTTTTTTTTTTTTATTGGCTCATATACCGGTATACGGAGCTCTGTTCGATGCGGAACTGCTTGATGTTCCGCATTGAACAGAAGAGAGTCCGCTGTTCGAGGTTTAGATTGGCTCGTTTACCGGCATATGGGCCAATCAAAAATCCCCAACTAAGAGTAGAAAGAGGACGAAAATATATGTGCTGCTACTAGCACACCAGCACGTATTATTTCATCCTCTTAGGTTGAAGAGCAAAAAAAAAAGGGTCTTTTAAAGACTTTTTTTTTTGCTCTTCAACCTAAGAGGATGAAATAATATGTGCTGGTAGCAGCACATTTTTTTGGCCTCTTTGACATACAAAGAATTATAACCCTACTCATAGTTAAGCAGTGCACAAATGTCAGTTGCATTGCTAAAAGTCTGACAGTTATTACTGAGTGCATGAAATACACCTGCTGCATACTTTTATATTCAGTAAGATGGAAATGCTAGGTAAGGGACATAGGTATGTCTGGCCCAAGTAAGATGGGTAGTAGAGGAAGGAAATGCAAAGAAACAAGACAAACAAGACAAGAAACAGGGACTGTGAGGGACACAAAAAGTTGGGGGACACCATGATTGGGGAGAGGGAAGGGACAACCCAGGCTCATGCTTATCAAACTTGGAGACATTGAGAATTGAGCCCTCACCCACTGAACTGTCATCACTGTCCCCTTACTCCATTGGTGGCTGAAATGCTTGATGTCTTCTCTTCCTATGCACCATGAGGGAGAGCAGCCTTTCCATCCATTGTAGGTGTACACCAGTGGTGTGGTGATCAACACTATGCACCATCCTGGCATCTCCTGACAGATGATGAAATCCCCACCTCTGCCACTGCTCCCAGAGCATACTACTGCACCAGCTGCTAGAGCAGTACTACCTGAGGGTGCAGGTAGTGCAGAGGCATCAGAAGCAGTGCTGCCAGGTTGGCTTCCAGATGTGCTGGGCATCTGGGCATCTGTGCTGGAGCCTGTGGAGCAGGGACAGGCTGATCCACTGAGGTTGGCCTACCTCACTGTGCTGTATAGCATTTAGTGATGTGGTACAGATGGATGGCATGGAGGCATTTATGATGACACACAATAGAAAATAAAAAAGAAAGATAAGGATTTGTGTGAGAGAAAAAAAGGAGATAAAATTAGTACCATCATATGTAACATACAATGCAGTAACACAATTATACAACTATTTTATTTGAAGTATGACATTTAAGTATACGTCCTAACAAATGCACACTATAACTACAGATTGCTGACAGTAATCCTTGAAATGTGCATTTATTGCACATATGCATGCTCCAATTATACAGATTACAATTAACAGCAGGGCATTTGTACCACTTGGATAAAGTTTAATTTAATGTAAATATTATTAAAGAAATGCAGTACTGTATAGTTGTGATTCATTGTATTTGAACCCACAACCTCTGACTACAATCTAATATTTGACTCCTAAAGTTGATTTGTGCTACAGAGTAATGCATGCATGCATGCTTGCTTTTACAGTTAAGATATGCATACTCAATTTGTTACAACTGTATAATAACCCCAAAAATCTATCTTGAACTTTTATAGCTACAATAACAGTTCTCTTGTGATGCATACATACCATTTGCTACCCTCAGTCTCTCCCATTTGAGCAGCATGAGCCTGTCTATTGAACTCTCATTCAGTATTAGCTGGGGAAAGAACAGAAAAGAACAGAAGAGCATTATGCATACCAGTCTTGACTATATTTAGATTTCTAACTATTGCAAGTACTCTCTTATGATCATACTTAAACAGCTGTAGAATGTCTGCAGTCTCAAATACATTCAACCAATGGGTGAGGGTATCACTTTTACACCTGTGTAGGTAATTAAAATGATGCCTACACTGCTCTCCAGTGCATGGGATTCCAGTAGCACTGGATACAGCCTGAGCCAAATTATTCCACACCTCAAACTTTTACTGGGAGATAGAATAGTCCCCCTGCAGAAGTTTTTGGTTGTGATGCGTTACCAGAAGTTCAGTAAATATCCTGGACTTCTGGACACCCCACCTCTGTGCCCCTAAACTGGGTAGCTTCCACTCTAATACCAGACATGTCTAATATCAGAACTATAGCAATGGTAACTGATGCTTTCCCACAAATTCTCGTTATCATGTTTGCTGTTAGTGCACAAACCCGAGCAATGATGACAACTGTATCTGCCGATGTTCAGTGGACTGCAACAGTGCCAAGCAGGGAGGAAACAAATACTTGAAACTGGAAAGTTAAGCTTACACTTGTCCTTAGTTTGAGGTGTGTCTGGTGATGTAGCCTGGAAATATATACTGGAAATTGGGAAGTAACTGTTAGGTGAGTAAAGATTGCAGACATGCACTGGAAGCATAAATATCATGATCTGATACATTTGCTTTTGCCTTTATACACTGATAAAATTGATTTTTACAGTGTGGGATTCAAATGTACACATAAGACAAAATGATTTCTACCACAGCATTGATTTTCTATCTTTTGCCACAGAAGAAGTGCTGCTGTGACAAAGTCAGGAATCATTCATAAATAAAGATGACAGTTTGAGGTGTTACACATCTATGTGTGTGACCTGACAAATTCCATGTATATAGATTCAGTTGTGTATGTGTGTTATGTAATTGTGAAGGCAATGCAAGTCAAGATAGCAGAATTATACATACAGAAATATAGTAGACAGTGTACCCTCTGTTATACATCTAAAAACACAATAAGGGTGTCTTATCCCTCATACATATAATTTATATCAGCTCCACTATCTAATGTGTTATAAGTTAGAGTGAACATAATGGGAAGTGGAACAACAAGTAAAATGTATGAGATATCCTGTATTAGGAGCTAGGACCATGTGTATGGCAACCCTAAACTTACACCTCTTGCCACAAGAATGTTGAAATAACACTTGTCTATTTTTCAGTTCATTGTTCAAATCTCTAGATTATTTTATGTTTCTCTAGTGGGTAATACTGAAATGTGACCTTTTCTGTTTTATCTGGGAACAGTTATTTTGTATTTATGTGATACTTAAGTGTATTATCCTTCTGTTTTCTTTTAGGATACCTAGGACTATGGCAGCCAGGTGTCTCAAACCCTGAAAACTACCATTCAGTGGCCCTGAACATCAGGTCATTGTGGAAGCTTTCAGTTGACATGGTGCCTTTCTGCTTGAGAGAGGATGGGGAGATATGTAAGGCAGAATGCAAATTTTCCAGCAGATAGTTGCAGATGTCACTGCAGTATTTGGCCACAGCAGGACCCAAGATTGTGCTTGACGGTCAAGAGGAGAAGGTTAACACCCACACTACATCTCAAGCAACACATAGCTCTTCTAAACCCACACCACCAACACCCTCACATAGCAACACTAAACCCTCACATGCGGAGGCCCTTAACAGTAATCTGCTCAAGCAACAAGGACCTCCGAAGCTGAAACACAAACAAACACTAATCACAACCAAAGTGTCACATAGCTCACAACACCAGTGTGCCACCCAACAGCCCCTAAGGCAAGACAGCATACCCAATACTTTAGTCATAGGTGACTCTATAGTCAGGCACACTGATGTCCCACTCACCAGGCTGAACAAGGAGAAAATTACAGTCATCTGCCTATAGGGTGCCAAGATCCTCCACATAATGCATGCACTCAAGTCACTCCACAACAAGTACAAATATGACTCTGTAATTGTCCATGTTGGAGTGAATGACTTGAGATGTACCTCTCTGGACCACATGAAATGAGACATGGAAAGCACTTGGATCATGTGGCCCAGGCAGGTATGACCCTATCCCTGAGTAACATCCTGCCTTCACCCAGAATGAGACCACAGTATAAGGACAAAATGATTGACTTTAACAATTGGGTAAACTTCTTGTGTCATTCGAAGGGGATCCAGTATCTGTCTGCCTGGGACGACATGATCGACAGACCACGATGCTTTGCCAGAGATAGTCTGCACCTATTGCCCCTGGGATTCAGGTTACTGGCTAAGGCTCTTGCCACCCCATATAGTGCCTTTTTTAGGCAAAGTTTAAAGGACAAAACCACCACCTTAACAGGTGCAAGCATGCAAAATCTGAAGGTAGTGCTACTCAATGCTAGAAGTCTAAATCTCAAAATGCACTCTCTTGAGGCACTCCTAAAAATGGACAACATCGATATCTGTGCAGTAACTGAGACCTGGTTCAAGGCTCCAGAGAGCAACCCTGCAATACCAGGCTACAACTCTTACCACACTTTTCGGCCACCAAACCAGGACCGAAATACTAAAGGTGGAGGAGTGTCCATATTCACCAAGGATAATCATGCCACCAGGCTAGTTGTCCAACACAATGGTCTGAAATTCTCCAGGCGCAACTAATACTAGGTAAGACTGCAATTCGAATTGTAGCTTGCTACAGATCCCCCACCATGCCCCAAGAGTCTCACTACACCTTTCTAAACATACTGGAAAATATTAAGATACAACCAAACACCCTAATACTGGGTGATTTCAACTACCCTGCCATTAACTGGGAAAACTACTCATGTACCAACATCTTTGTTCAACGGTTCTTGGAATTCATAAATTCCAATGCTCTGGATCATCAACTAATCCATAGTCCCACCAGGGGCTCCAGTATCCTAGACCTGGTCATTACCAACATGGGAAATCGATGCTCCACACCTATGGTCACCCCCTCGTTGGTCAGGTCTGACCATAAGCTAATCACCCTTGACATCCACATCCCTCCCCCATCCCCCAGTAAGGAAACCTCTGTAAAACATTCTGCAAAGCCAACTTCATGCTACTCAAGTCAGAAGTGACAAACGTCATGACACCCATGCAGTTGGGAACTGAAAGTTCGACTGCTGAATCCTACACTGAGGCACTGTACGAGCACATCCACTCGTGCATGAATCATGCCTTCCCAAATAGAACCAAGACACACTCCTCGAAAAAAAGGAAGCCAATCTGATGGTCCCCTGCCATAAACAAACTTTACAACAAACAGAAGAAACTGTTGCAGAAAAGAGGAAAATCCCAGGATGCACAAAACTCCCTTACCAACCTCAGTAAGAAGCTGAGATCCCTCATAAAATCCTTCAAAGCTAGTTATGAAAATAAAATTGCTAAAGATTCCAAAGACAACCACAAGGCATTCTATAGCTATGTCAAGAATCTAAATGCCAATGCTCCGATCTGCTCTGAGCTACAACAGAATGGCATTAAATATACTGATCCCAAGGATATTGCCAATATCCTGGCAGATCGATTCAGTGCCAACTTCACCCCCCTCTCACCCCCTAAAGGGCCCAGCTCAATGCCAAAAGATTGCCAAGTTCCTGTAATAATGGTTACACAGGTAAAAACACTCTCCTCAAAGCTAGGAATACAGCATCCATGGGACCAGATGACATCCTGGGCTGTGTACTACATGAACTACAAAATGAACTGGCACCACACCTAAGTGTCATGTTTAATTATAGCCTCACCTCAGGCTTCATGCCCACTGAGTGTGGCACAGCTACAGCTATGCCACTCCACAAGGGGGGATCCACCTTGGATCCTGGGAACTACCACCCCATCAGTCTGATGAGCCTGATCTGCAAGGCCATGGAACATATTATCATGGAACTTATAAACAAAGACATTGGCAACCTTAGAACACTGGACACCACCCAGTTTGGGATAATGAAGGGACGATCTTGTCTCCTGACCCTGATTGACTTCTTCAAATCAGTCTCCAGAGCTATGGACAAGGGTAAGGGGGTCCACACAGCCTATCTGAACCTCACCAAGGCCTTCAACACCATCCCCCACTCTGAAATCATAGATAAACTTACTAGGCTGGGCATTAATCCCTACGTTACTCGATGGGTTGCCAACTGGCTTACTGACAGAACCCACACTGTAAAAGTAGCTGACTCCAAATCCAGCTCCAGACAAGTGACAAGTGGAGTACCTCAGGGTTCAGTCCTGGGACTGCTCTTGTTTGGCATCTACTTCTCTGAAGTACAGGCCAACACTAAGGGACTCTGGCTAACAAAGTTCGCAGATGACTACAAACTGGGAGCCATTATTGAATCCCCAAATGATGTGGATATTCTACAAAAAGAACTTACAGAAACAGATGCTTGGTGCCAGAGCCATGGGCTCAAGCTCAATACCAAGAAATGTAGTTATCCCTTTTGGGAAAAAACATGTACCCATGAATTACCACAAAGGTGGCAGTACACTAAACATGGAAAGTGTGATAAGAGACTTAGGGCCACAGGTGGACAGTGGTCTCACCTTCGATAACCACATCGCCACAACAGTCAGGAAATCCTTCTATATGGCACACCTTATCACTAAGGGCTTTTCATCCAGAAAAAAGGAGGTCATTGTCCCACTGTACTCATTCCTCATTAGACCCATTATAGAATACAATGCCCCATTTGGAATGTACCTCTCAAGACATCTGCAACAACTGGAAAGGCCGCAGAAGTACCTCACTAAAATAATCACAGGCCTAAAGCAGATGCCCTATGCTGACCATCTAAAAAAACTCCATCTATACTGTGTCGCATATCGTCTACTCAGAGACGATCTCTGCTTAACATACAAGGCCTTGTCAAACCCAAAGCTGTTGGATATGCTACACTTAAAGAAATCCCAATCCCTCAGAGCCACATGCTTCAGGGATCTAAACTTTGTCATCACAATGAACAAAACATGTTAGAGGGATAGGTTGCTGACCCAAAGACTCCCCAGACTCTGGAATAGACTGCCCATACATGTCAAGCAGAGCTCCTCTTTGGCCATCTTCAAAAGGAACCTTGACAATTGGATGGGGAGATAGGAAATTCACCCTGGGGATCACGTGAGTCACCCTGCTAGACAGGGGTCCAGGGAAATAAATACTGTGGGAAGAAATAGCCAGGGAATTGTTAAGGCTAGGCTTGTATAGGCCCTAGGGCCAATAGCCTAGTACCAACTTATGAACCTATGAACCTATGACATATGGCAGGTGAGCCACAGACCAACTGACATGATCTCATCTGCATGGAGGAGAGCAGCTGCATTGGCCTGTGATTGGAAGGGTACCGGGAGGGGCTGCTACAGAGCCACCACTAATAGCAAATGAAGAGTTCCTGTCCAATGTCAGGGATCTAGACAACTCTCTGGAAAGTGAAAAACAGCATGTCCTTGACATTGGTGCCACTGTTTCAGGGACAGCAAATATGTCCCAGGATGAGCTTTCAGGTAGGGTTTTGTATAGCAATTGTTGAATGCTTTTGTATAGTAAAATATTTACATTGATATGTTAGCTCTGTTTTACAGAAATTGGTTGGGGGGAATTGATGATTGCTACAGCTAACAACACATTATGACTGATTACACTTGAGGCTTAGGTTGGGCTTGTCATCCAAGTTCTTGTTGAAAGTTAATGGATATATAAAGGTCAAAAAGTTTTACCCCCTGTGTTACTGTTAATTATGATGATGCTGTCCTTAACTTTTGCTTAACTTCTTCTAGGACCACACAGCATAGGGACCATACCACCATCTGCACATGGTAAGCCAAACATTTTTATGGCAGTACTGATGAGCAGTTCAAGGAAATATTTTTGTCTGTGATGTTGATGTCAGGACTCTTGTGAGTATTTCTGTACTGTGTAATTGTGGCACCACTGTTACTTTGTTAGCGTATATTGGACTATAGTAGTGCAGGTATTAATTTTTTCCTGTGTATGTCGCTTAATATCACAGGTTATTCTGACAGTGGAAGTGTAGGACTCCTGCACATGATGTCAGAGTGTCAGCAGACTCTGATGATGATGGTGGGCAAACAGAGGCACAGTCAGAGGGTGCAGAGGTTGAATATGGCACTGAGGTTGACATACAGCTATCCCCTGAAATTCCAGCAGACACAGCCAGTATGTCTATGCCTACCCATTCCAGTGAGCCCTCAGATATTGTACAGGTGGAGGGTGAGGCAATTTATCAGGGAAGTGTGCTTACTGCAACTTCAGTGCCTGCTGACTGGCTATAGCCAAAGTGTGGGCAAGGTGCTTCCCAAGAGTGTTGTTACAAGTGCTCGGAGGGGCGTGTGGTCCATTCTCCACCTGATCCAGATGGCTCTTCCCATGCTTCTCAATGTATGTTTAGGGCCAGAGAAATGCTTATGGTTGTAGATCTGGCACAGGTTGATATGTGTGACTACCTCCACCATGTTGCTGATTCAGTTGATTGGAGGAATGACACATTGGAATGGGCGGTGTCTGTGATGGAATGTCTACTGTGAGGGGGACACCATCCTCATGGACATAGGTCAGCCACATCATCTACTGTTAGCCAACATAGCCATGTCTGATCAGGTTCCCAAAGGGTAATAATTCCACTGCTCCATCAGTGGTTGAGTTGTCCACACTCAGACATGGCGGGCCTTGGGGTCATGTTCCTGGGCATCCTCATATGGGGAGTTCATCCAGTAGACATCAGTCATGTTCAGGTAGGAGCATTGCATCTGACCATGGGCGTGGAAGTGCTAGTGCAACTACTAGCATAGCCAATTCTCATAGTCAGGTACAACAACGATGAACTGTCACCTCTACCACACATCGCTCACACCTGTCTGACATACTAAAACATAGAGCTAGTATAGAGCCTGACTGTGTTAATGCAGACACTCACACATCAATTTCACCTGGAGGACCCATACAGACACACACACACACTCACACAACAGTTGCATTGTTCATTTGTGAAGCTTAAAACTCTTTTTTTATTCCATGACCATTTGCTACCATATCCAAATGTCTGCCTGCTTCTCTTTCTTACTCACACACTCTCACTGACATTTTGTGTCAGTCTAGGCTTCCTACCCCCCCCCCCCCATAACACCTAGTGCAAGTGATGATAACTGTGCCAGATCCCTGTTTTCTATCTTTTGGAGTCAATGATACATAAGCTTTGTGTCTGATGTTCAGGGTGCATAGCTGATTTAGTGGTTAGTATATCTGCATCTGTGATGTTGAATTGGTAATTGCACCTTTGATTTATATTGGTCTTAGAAGGTTAGACAATAAATAGCATCAAACGTGTTTTCCCATTACTATTGTTAATGATCTTGTGAGGGTTGCGAAGTCTGAAACTGAAATGTGTATCATTACTTTCTAACTTCTCTCTTTAATGATTTTTTACAGTACAAATGTATGGTGCTAAACTGAGGGCATGCAGTGACCATCACTACTTTTGAGAGGTATGGCTGTGTGAATCTTTGATGCCTGACGCCTGCTATTAAATAATGGACACATATAAGTCAAAAAAGTCTCTGCTGTCACATGTTAAGTTAATTTCTGTACAAAGCACCCACCTTTTACTTGCTTACACTACCAAGTAACAGCATGCAAAGATATGCTTGAAATTCATATTATTACACAACACACTCCAGGTTCAACACTTATCTTGTAAATCCAGCAGTTGCAACAGTTTTAGTTTAGGGCTGACACTGTCTGTTGCAAGCAGTACACAGCCATTACATGGGTAGGTAAAGGTTGTGAGTGTTGACTGTATCAGTGTTACTATATGTATATGCATAGGAGGAAGCTTTTATGCCCTTAGTTGGTGAGTGAGTGTGCTATGCATTGTGTCTGAGCCAATGCAAGGGCATATTGAACACACCTACATCTGCCTACACTAATAGCTGCTGCTGGTTTCCCCTTGAATCCCCTCACCTGCATGTGGCTCTGGTGACTTTGCCATTGGTGGTGGGATGTGTGCCCCTTCCTCTTGCTGATCCTGCTGAAGCAGTTTTCTTAGGATGATGTTGTGCAGCATGGCACATACTGTGAATATTTCAATACATGTATGTGGATTGTACTGCAGGCTCTCCCAGATGTATTTGGGCACCGAAACTGTGACATCAGCAGTCCAAACACATGATCTGTGATATTTCTGGTTTGAGCGTGTGCCTCATTATGGTGCTCTTCAGCAAGTGTGTGTTCATTTCTGATAGGTGTCATCAGCAATGGTTCCAGTGCATAACCCACATCCCCCAGTAAATGACCATGTGGGATATCCCCCTTTGTGAACATCTGATATGGTTGGGAGGTATGCAAGATATGTGAGTCATGGTAAATGCCTGGGTTGCCAGTACTCATGTTCAAGGTGACTCCTTTGGCACTGCACATGACTTAAAAGTTAATAGAGTGGAAGCCCTTTCTATTTATGTAATGCCTTTCCTGTTCCCAAGGTGGTGCCTTGATTTCTACATGTGTGCAATCTATGGTGTTCAGTACTTCAGAGTAGTGTGCTACAGTATAGAACTCCTGCATATTTCTGGCCTTATCCTCAGATGTACTGGGAAAATATATGTGGTCACTATCATGTTGGAACATAGCATTCAAGAACTGATGGAGGATCCTGGATGCTGATGAGTGTGGCAACCCCAGCATGCCCCCTGTTGGTCTTGGAAAGGCACCTGCAGCTAACATTCTAAGTGCTACACATACCTTTGTCTCCACTGGGATGGGTTCCCTTTGGTTTGCCCTGGCTCTAAGATAAGGATGACATAGGTTACAGAATTCCTACAGTGTGTCTGTATCCACCCTGTAGCTCTCTACAATGTCAGCATCATGTAGATTGTGATAAGATAACCAGGGTCTGAAAACTGTTCTTCTTGGCATTCGTCTATTAACAGTAGCAGCAGCATAGACTTCAGTTTGTTGCACACACATGAATTAAAGCAACAGCAGCCCCTGACTTTTGTTCTTATGTAGACTCCTTTCCATGGCTGTATTCCAATAGGTTTTGGAATTCACAGGGAAAATCAGCACTGAGCCTATATGGTTGCTTTATAGCTTGTTGAATAGCTCCTCCATCTTTGATTGGTTGATTAGCATACAGTTTAGCTGTTTATGCTGTGATTTGTATGCCATGGTGTTTACCTTGTTTGTGTGGCTCTCTGTGGCTCTACACACTGTATACAGCACCTTACTGAATCCAAAACAGTGTGCTGTAAACAGACCATGTATGCTGTATTGAATCTGTCTGACTAAATTCATCTTGTTTATAAACATCACTATCCTATATCATAATAATGTCATCCACAAATCTTCCATAAAAAATGATATACCCCAGGATTCAATAAACTCTGTGTAGGTTTCATGCAAAGCCTACACAAAGTTTACATGTGTGCGCAGTGGTGCTTAGAGAGCAGCAATGTGCAATGCATACTCATGGTGTGTGTTGTGTTTAAACAAGGTTTCATTGCTGGGAACAGTGTCATTGGCCAGGAAACCATGTAAGCAAACATGGATACTAATACTGTTTAAATCATAGCATTTAAAGTATACAGTTTTGCATGGAATGCCACAATGATCATCAGGGCTTCAAAGATAGCTCTCAATCTCTTAGTGCAAGACATCTGGACAAAGGCAAACATAATGCAGGGACAATGACTCAGAAATAGGGACATATTTGGCATATATGCCCTACAGAAATGTGCTAGAATTACCAGTGGGTTGTGTTAAGATACTTGTTCTGGAGGATTCAATGTATGAAACTAAAAATACCTCTCATTCTCTTAGATCAAGAAATCTGGGGAAAGCCATAAATAATGAGGGGACAAAGGACCAAAAATAGGGACATTTTGAAATATTAATCTTGCAAACGTAGAAAGTTGATAAAATAATAGGCTTTACATTAGCATGGATTTTCTGAAGAGCATGGCGTTTGAAACTCAAATGTCCGCCATTATTTTCTAACTACAATCCACAAAGAAATGCCATTGATTTGCCAAAAAACCCACATTATATGATGAAAAGATCAAAAATATGAAACAAAAATCTGGAAATTCTGACAAAATCTGGACATATGAGAGGTATAAACTCAAATGTATGTAATATTGAGTCACATCAGTCCTGAGATCATCCCAGTGATGTGGCAGAAAGCCACAAATTTAATAAGGAACATCTGGACATCCTGCAAATGTCTGGACAGTTGAAAGGTATGAATATGAAGTATATGGTCCAAACACAGTACAGGACAGTGTATCTACAGTGCAGAATATTGTAATATCCCATTCCTGACATTTTGTACTGAAGCTGTATAAATGATCTGTAACAGTACACTGACTGGCATGTAAAATAAACAGTCAGGGGAAGTGTGTGTATTGAACAGGGACACACCGATGAATTGTAGGAATGAACACAGGGAAAAGGACAGGTGAAATAACCTAATGTACAACAAATGAGGGCATGTCAATGGATGATAGCTGTATTAGCAACACCAATCACATATCTATATGGTTCAGTAGGGACTTCACAGTGAAAATGTGTATTATGTGACTGTCACACAAGGTGACATAACAATGGGGAGGATGTCTGTGTGAGATAAGCAGCCTTATGTGAATAATAATGAGGATATCTATTAGGGAATCTGACATTGAGGTAGGGGCCATACTTTGAAGCTTTGCAAACTGATTTGCCTGAGTAAAATTTTAATCTCAGTAGAGGTCTCCAGCAGGTGGGACACAGGTAAAGTCTCATGGAAAACATTACAAGAACCAGCCACAATCATGGACAACATCAGAATAATACCACCAGTAGTCCCATGCTTCTGACATAACATATGTGATTTAGAGTGATAAGAGATGATTCTAAACAAGTACACTTGTACAACTAGTATGATGTGTCTGCACTCTATGAGGGTAATCATGCACACTGTCCAGGCACTATAACATCTGCTGAAGGTGTTAGGAGGGACACTGCTACACTTGTATGTGACATTATGAGCAATACAGGCTAGCTGACATGGCACACACACACACACACACACACACACACACACATATATATATATATATATATATATATATATATATATATATATATATATATATATATATATATATATATGGCACAATCTACACTGTCACAAAAGATATTTCATGCCATTAATGTTGTCAAACACCTATGTATGTAGTGCGTGTGTATCACCAGAACATGTAGCACACATGCATCTGGTGTAACAACCTGATTGGTATTCCACACCATCAGAAAATCATGTCTATGTCACAAAAATAATACATAGGAATGGCCAATAAGCTGTGTGACAGCTCACTGTGACAAAGGTGATACACTTCAGTTACACATCAATGCATCAATGGAAGATGTGTAGGGAAGTACATGAAGAAGGGTGCATTGCACTCAGTTATTGGTGTGATGAAGGCTGGGAACTATGGAGGTTTACCTCCACTTCTAATGTGGATGTCCTTCACATACTCAGTACTTGTGTTACATACATGGGAGTAGTCAGCACTGTGACCACATGCCGGTGTACATTCCACTTACCATCTACCCCAGGACACAGGTCACATACCTACTGGTCTGATTATATGGTGTGATGTCCATATTAAACTTGGGTTGTGTGTCTGTTTTTCTGACTTAACAAATCTCCAATATTTTCTTGTCATTAGAAGTGTTGTCATGGCTGTTTCAGCAGGCTTTGGTATGTGTTGATACTGCCTGCACTATACTAATCGCACAGTTGGAGTCAATGATTGCCCACAATCTGTAGTCCCTCAGGCAGCTGTCTGGACACAGGATGTGTATGTCATCTGTGATGTCCATCACTTAAATAATGGATAAAAATGGATCTAGCAGACAGCCCTGATGTATGGACATGATCACTGGACCTGAGACATAGGTCACTTCATACATTTCAACATAGTGATATGCCACATATGTAATACACTCATCTACCCATTTAGAGATATAGCTGTTTATGGCCACATATGACAGAGATGATTGAATACCTCAGTGTGGGCTTGTGTCAAATCCTTTGACCTGGTCAAGTTCAAGAAGATGTGCATACCATTGATTACATCTTTGACAAACTCAGATGTAATAGACATGATGTGGCATTAACCACTCACACAGGTCTGTTGTACACAGCCATGATATCACTAGCAGCCATTTAGAAGAAGCCCATGATGACATGTTGATCTAACTCACAGTTGCGGAGAGTCAGATGTGTCTATACATGCATGCATCAGGTGCTGTCCCCCCAACTCAGATGGATGCATGTTGATGTGCACCTTTCTATGGAAACATAGCATGTATTGAGGGTGTTTTGAAGTGTGTATTCAACCGTATCAGGAAAGTGTATGTGCTGAGTCACATGATAGGTGATCTGTAATGTTGTCACAGCCCATTAATTCTGTGTGATAGGCCTGGATGAAGGTATGGCAGTACAGACTGGCTATCCTGATCTGACCTATGGTTTGAGCACAATATCCCATGCAGTTACTATTGAGAAACTCTCCCAGCTGGGTAGTAACCCTTACATCACTAGATGGGTAACCAATTGGCTCACTGACAGAATACATACTGTGAAAGTTGATGAATCAACCTGTACCAGTAGAGCTGCCACCACTGGCAACACCCAGGGAGCTGTGCTTGACCATTGATTGTTTGGACTCTATTTTGTGACAGTTCAGGCTAACATATGTGGCCTTTGCCTTACCAAGTTTGTTGATTCTTACATATTGGGTGCAATCATTGAGTCCACCAATGATGATAACATACTACAGGAGGAGCTAACACAGATAAATGACTGATGAAAAAGCTGCATGAACTACAAATAAATGCAGAAATCTGTCTTTATGTTGTCCTTCTGAAAAGTGGAAGTTCATGTTAATTACAGCATTGCCAACATTCTGCTATGCTGAAACCCACTGATGGAGGCACTGGAAACACATGTAGACAGCAAGCAGAACGTTGACCATCAAGTGTACACCCTGTTATTGAAAGCCTATGTTGTGCACATCATACGTCATGCCATCATATTCAGATCTTAGGATTGCATGACAGCACTGTACTCAAACCTCATCAGAACGCTAATAATGTATAATGCTCTCTTTTGCATGTATCTCACCAGACACATGCAGCAGCTGGAGACACCACAGTGCTTTCTCATAAAGAAAACACAGGGCCTAAACCATGCCATGATGTATGTGGTTAGATTAAAAGTTATGTCGATGTAATCTGTATCGCATAGGATGAGGCGAATTTTGACTAGCCTCCAGGCCAGTCTCTGACCCTGCCCTGGTTGGAATAGTGCATATCCACTAATCACATATAGCTCATGACATCAGCAGTGTCTTTTTTGGAGAATATGCTAATAACAGTGTCCCACATGCTGGTGTAAAAGGCTTTCTGTAATGTCAAGCAAAAGCATAAACATACACACACAGTTGACTGCAGTGAGAATGGAAGCTGTATCTATGTAAGTATATAGACTACAGAACTCAGTACTTTACGCATGTGACACAGCGCAAGTCTGTCTTGGAGTGTCTCAGACAACACTATTTAGTGATGACATCAGCAGTGTCTGTTGTTGAGAATATGGTAATAACAGTCTCCCACATGCTGGTATAAAAGACTCTCTATAATGTCAAGGAGGAGCATACATACACCCACACACACACACACACACACACACACACACACACACACACACACACACACACACACACACACACACACACACACACACACACACACACACACACACACACACACACACACACACACACACACACACAGTTGATTGCTGTGAGAATAGAACCTCTACCTACCTAAGTACAGAGACTACAGAACTCAGTACTTCACCACCTTGGCACAAGTCTGACTCATGCATAAGTCGACTTATAATGGATGACATCAGCAGGCCATTTGGTAGAGAAGATGCTGGGAGGCCTGCATGAAATGGATGTGTAGGTATGTGCAAGGATCAAAATACTGTCAATCCATGGCATTGGAGCAGTAACTGTAAGACAGATAATTCTGCTCTTCTGTCTATACACACACACACACACACACACACACACACACACACACACACACACACACACACACACACACACACACACACACACACACACTTGACCGCAGTGAAAACCAAACCCCTACCTATATACACAGACTATAGAACTACAAGAGTCATATCACAAGTCTGGCTTATACAAGACTGCAAGTCAACTAATAGTGGATGACATCAGTAGGCCTTGTGGAAGAGAAGATGTTGGGCAGCCTGCATAGATTCATAGCTTCATAGGTTCATAGGAGTTTACTAGTCTAATGGCCTTAGGCTGTTTACAAGCCTAGCTGTGTAAAAACACAAGTACCCTTACTGAGTGTATTTAGATGTTCATTGTGACCAGAGCAATTTTGTGAGCAGCACCGATTGACCCTGTCTATGAGGGATATAGGTGGCACCTCTGAGGTGAATTTAAAATCACCCATCCAGTTGTCAAGGTTGAGTTTGACTAGGTTCATTGAGGAGCACTGCTTCACATGCAGTGGGAGCCTATTACAAAGGAGTGTCAATCACTGGGAGATATACCTGTCTCTCCAGCATGTTCTATTTATATCACAGACTAGGTTTAGATCCCTGGAGTTATTCTTGTTCCATACGATTTGCAGATATCCATCATTTCCAGTAGGGCAAGGTCTGAGACTGCTCTGTAGGCCAGGCATAATTCATCTCTCAGCAGCCTGCATGATACTGATTACAGTGACAGGTCTTTCAGTCTTTCCAAGTTTGTCATGGTTTGGAAGCCCTGGATTCTCCTGGTCACAATCTTCTGTTTTTTCTCCAGTTGCTGCAGATATCTGCTGAGGTACAGCCAGAAGGGAGCATTGCACTTAATTAGTGGTCCCATAAGGGTACAGTACAACAGATCTATGACCTCCCTTGGAAGTGATGGCCTTATTTATGAGGTATGCAATGTAGAATGTTTGTCCAACCACTATGGACACATAATGATTGAAGTGTAGATTGCTATCAATGTGTCTTGCAACACTGTGTTTGAGCTTAGAGGGGTGCTATGTATATCATAATTAGGAGGGGTACTTCATTGCCAAAGGGGACAATGAGGCATTGATTGCTTTAATATTCAGTCCATGAGTTTGGCACCAATCATTTGCCTGTGTTAGCCCCTTCTGTAATATGTTACCATCACTGAGGAACTCTATATGACTGCGTACAGTTAATAGTCATTTACAAAATTGTTAAACCACAGGCTATCCAACTCTGCCTGGACTTCAGAGAAATAGTTTCCAAATAGTTGAAGGTCCAGCACAGATCCTTGTGTTATTCCACTGGTAGATGGTCTACTGGTGGAGATGCAGTCTCCAATTTTGACAGTGTGTGTTCTGTCAGTGAGCCAGTTGGCTATCCATCTAGTAATATGTGGGTTAATTCCCAGAATGGAAATTTACTCTATGACACATGAATGGGGAATTGTGTCAAAGGCCTGGGATAATTCATCATAGGTGGTATGTCCTGTTATCCCTCATCCAGGTCTCTGAGGTCAGTATCAAAGAAGTTCACTAAGTTTAATAAGCAAGATCTACCCTTGACAGAGCCAACATGGATCAAGACAAGTGTGTTAAAGGTCACCTATGTCCCTGTGGATAAGGTCTATGCTGACCCCTTCTCTAGCCTTGCAGATAAAGCTTTTTAGAGTTATGAGTCAAGAGCTCTAGTTCTGCATGTTACCAGATTGATGTGAATTGCATATTACACAACACTGGATATTAATTGCTGTAGTGTAGGTGATATATGTTTGGGAAAAAGTACTGAGACACCAGGGCTGTAGTGCCCGGGGTGAGGCAACACATGGTTGTACTATTGTAAATATGTGACACATTGTTAGATAGGGCCTTCAGTTTGTTATGTTTCCACATGTAATTTCATGCCATAGACAGGGAATAGACAGTAAACAGCAATAATACATAATAATATTTAATTTTCCATAGCACAGTGAGCAGTGTATTTGAGCAATGGTTGGCAAAGTTTTCACACATGCAAGATACACATTTCCAATACTATTCATGTTTGTACATAGCTAAGCAGTGCACAAATGTGAGCCACATTGCTAAAGTCTGAAAGTTAGTATTGAGTCTATGAAACACACCTGCTGCTTAACTGACTCTGTGCCAGAAGGTGTAAATGAACTGACACATTTCTTTTTGAGCCCAGATTATACTGGGTTAGAATCCAGGTGTATCTAATGCTTTCAAATACTTTTAAATAAACATTGATAATGCAATGATATGCATTCTTTATAGTACATGTGTTGTTGTGTGTTGACAGCACAGTGGGTTTAAGCAGCATTGAGCAGAGGTAACCATGACATTTTGCCACCACTCACTATCGTTGTGCATTGGTACATGATGCAGACCTCCATGCAAACATGAATCCCAAAAAGTGAAGGGATACATTGGTTTTTCTAGTACTTATGTGTATTGTGTGTGATTTTATTTTTTGACCAAAGTGAAGTGGTGAAGATGGGGTAGATAGGAAAGTGGTGAAATGGGGAGCAAGTGGGGAGTAAAAGTAAGGGAAAGCAGTACAGGATTGTGCAAGAGAGAGGTAGGAAAGAACCATAGCCATCCATTCTTTTAATAGTGTAAAATGAAAAAATGGCAGAATATTAACTGAATTTGGACTGTCAGCTCCACAAAGAGTGGTGACTACAACACAATCATGTTATATAGCCAACTGCATCAAATCAAGTGTGTTGAGAAGACATGCATGCAAAATGAAGAGCTATATATGGGATTTTTTTTTTTTTTGTGGGATAGGTGCCCATTTATTTTTTTTATCTTGGAGAAAAAGGAATGTTGGGGAAAGGACACTGGTATGTCTGGGTCAGGTAAGATGGTTAGATGAGGAAGCAATTGCAGACAGACAAGACAAAGAAGAGAAGAGACAGGAATGGTGATGGATACAAAAGGTTGGGAGACACCATGATTGGGATGCGGAAGGGAACAACCTGAGCTCATGACTGTCAAGCTTGGAGACAGTGAGAATTGAGTCCTCACCCCTGGACTGTTATCACCATCACATTAATCTGCTGGTGACTGGAGTGCTTGACGTCTCCTCATCCTCCTATGCAACATGAGGGAAAGCACCATCTCCATCCAGCATAGACATGCACCACTGATGCAATGAATGACTCTCTGCACCATCCCTGACAACTCACTGTGGGTGATGAATTCACCACCTCCGCCGCTCCTCCTGGAGGGTACCACTGGATCAGCTTCCAGGGTAGGACTACCTGAGGGTGCAGGGTAGTGCAGAGGCAGCAGAGGCAGTGCGGACAGGCTGGCTTCCAGATGTGCTGGGCATTGGTGCTGCAGCCAGTGGCACAGGGGCAAGCTGATAAAATGGGGCTGGCCTACCTTGCTGTGCTGTGGAGCATTTAGTGATGTGGCACACATGAATGACACGGACACATTTTGATGACACATAAAAATAAAAGAAAAGAATAAAAAAACATAATTAGTACCATCATATGTGACATGCAATGCATTAATACAATTATACAACTATTTTATCTTAAGTTTTACATTTTATTGTACCTTCTAACAGATACACACCGTACAACAGATTGCTGCAGATAATCCTCAAAATGTGCATATATTGTGCATATACATGTTCCAGTTATACAGATTACAGTTTCAGCAGGGCAAATATGCCACTGGTATAGAGTTTATAATTAAATGTAAATATTATTGAAGAAATAGTACTGTATAGTTGTAACTTGTGGTATCTGAACCCACAACCCCTGCCTAAAGTCTAATATTGGACTCTTACAATTGGTTTGTGCTGCAGACTATTGCACGTATACTTGCTTTTTCATTTGGGATATGCATGCTCAATTTGATACAACTCTATAAAATACCAAAAAAGCTATCTTTAACTTGTAATGCTACAATAACAAATCTCTTCTGCTGCATACATACCACTTGCTTCCCTCAGTCTTTCCAGTCTAGCTTCATAGGCCCAGACATTGAATTCCTGATCCCTGGCAGCTGGGGTAAGAACAGAAAAGAACAGAAGAGTATTATGCATGCCAGTCTTGCCTAAGCTTTTCAGGTCTTACAAGTACTCACTTTAGTTGATACTTTCACACCTGTGGGATGTCCATAGCCCTAAATTTCTCCAACCAGTGGTTGAGGAAATTCGTCTTTCTCCACTGTAGGTCATTAAAATTATACCTACATTTCTCTTCAGTGTGCAGGATACCAGTGGCACTGGATACAGCCTGGGTTAAACTATTCCACACCTCAGACTTATACTGGGAGCCAGAATAGTCCCCCTGCAGAAGCCTTTGGCTGTGGTGCTTTACCAGGAGTCCAATAAATATCCTAGACTACCCCACATCTGTGCTCTATACCTGGAACCTTCCACACTAATGCTAGCCACATGGCATACCTCTCAACTGTACAGATTTTTGCAGAATGTCCAGATTTTCACCTCAAAATTTCGATCTATTCCTCATACAATTTATGTTTTTCTGGCAAATCACTTGGATGTTCTGAGGAATGAAATTACTAAATAATGACATACACTTGAGTTTCAGACTTTATATCCTTTAGAAAATGTATTTTAATATAAACCATGTTATCCTAGCTCCTTTCTAAGTTTGTAAGAGCACTGTTTAAAATGTTGTCCCTATTTTGGGGCCTTTGCCCCCCCCCCATAGTTTAAGGCTTTGTCCAGATTTCTTGAGCTAAGAGGATGAGAGGTATGGCCACGTCTACCTGCAGACCTAGAGCAATGGAGACCGATGCTTTCCTGCCAATTCCAGTTATCGCATTTACTGGGAGTGTGCATACCAGAGCAATGCATTTGAGCAATGGTAAGCATTGAGCAGCAGTGCCAAGCAGTGAAGAATTAAATAATGGCAACTGAACGGTTAATCGTACACCTGGCCTTAGTTTGAGGGTTATCTACTGATGTAGCCTGGAAATATACATTGGAAATTGGGAGATAACTATTAGGTGGGTTAGGTTTGCAGACATGCACTGGGGACATAAATATAATGACCTGGCACATTTGTTTTTGTCTTTATGCACTGAGGCAAATTTATTTTACACTGTGGGATTCATATCTAGGTATAAGGGACAAGACATTTTCTTCCACAATACTGATTTTCCATCTTTGCCACAGAAGAAGTGCTGTTCAGGCATAGTCAGGAATCATACATAAATACAGGTGACAGTTTGAACTGTTATTCATGTATGTGTGTGATCTAACTATGTTATTGGATAGAGATTCAGTTGTGTGTGTGTCTTAGGCAAATGTAGAGCCCATGCAAGTCCAGATAGCAGAATTATAATTACAGAAATATAGTACACAGTATACCCTCAGTCATATACTTAGAAACACAATAATGGTGTCCCATCCCTCATACATATAATTCATATCAGCTCCACTATCAAAAGTGTTATAAGTGAGATTGAATATAATAGGAAGTGTAACAGTAGTAAAAGGGCATAGAATATCCTGTATTAAAACACAGAACCATGTGTATGGCAGTCCTACACTTATCTGTGTTGCCACAAGGGAGTTGAAATGACACTTGTCTATGTTTCAGTTCATTGTTATAAACTGTACTATCATAACAATAAAAAAGGTTGCACACCCTCTATTAGAACCCAGGACCATCTGTACTCCAGCTCTACACTTACACCTGCTACCACAGGACATTCACTAATTTACTAATCATTCTTAAGGTCTCTGTCTTAACCGCTATGCAACACTGCTTAGCAGGTTGGCTTGATGTCATATAGAATTAATTGAATGTATCCAGTTTCTATTTTTGGCTGTCTGGGTCCTGCTTGCTTCCTGGGTGGTCCAGTTGTCCAGTTTGCACACTGCCATGTTTTATGCAAATGAGATAAGCACTGCCAAACCTGCCATTCATCTCTTCTGTTCCCATGATTGTGCTAAGTACTGCATCGTGCAAACATTGGACCCCCCCAAAAAAAAGATTAACAAAAAAAGCAAAACAGAAAAAGAAAAAAGGGACAAGTAGTTTAAATGAAGAAAATCAACCTATGACATGCACACTACAAAATGTTGGTTCACATTAGATATGTTTACATAGATCAGAATTTGAACTCTCATTTCAGTGAACCTTCTGAATGCAAGATGGGTGCCTGATTCCTGCTTGCCAGACAAACAGCTTTGCAGCAAGGAACTGAAATTATTCTGCACACAACCAGCTACAACATCATCTACAGTAATATGAAACCATACATATGTTATTTGTACAATAATTATTTTTTGAGTATTGTACTTAGTGATGACACAACCTGTTATGATTATTGCTTGCAAACATACAGCTCTGTCTTACCCCTCTGTGTTTGTTGATCATTCTGCAGTTATCTAACCAGTAATCTGAGACATGCAGTCTTTAAGCCATTATATATTATTGGCCTTAAAATGTATGAGGATATTAACTGGAAATACTATAATTTGCAGTTGCCAACAAATGAAGGGCAGGTTGGATGTCAATGAATGCAACCTGTGAATTGTGTGTTGCTTACTTACATTTCCAACTTTACATGTAACACTTTGTAGGTCTAACCTGACAGACCCACTGGATGTAAGGCAGCCTGCAATGCTGTTGCATTTTCCATCCCCCAACCAGCAAACATTTAGAGTTGCAATCAATTAAAACAAACACCAAGGGAGTCCCTGGATTATGTGCACATCTCCACAGAGCCAAGTATTTGGGATTCAGCAATTCAAATGAGTTCACAACTCATTTGCATCTTCACAGTGCTAACAGCCTTGAATCAACACCATATAAAAAGGTAACTGTATAACTAGGCAAACTGAATGTGAGGAGACTTGTTTATGTAGACAAGACTGAATGCATGCTATTACTTTGGCATATATCTGCACAGAGGATTACTGAACTTCAGAAGGTATGCTTGCATTTTGTCAGCTACATACTGCATCTGCTGGAATGCAATTAAGAAAAATCTGAAGCAAAGGCTTTTACAGTTTTATCTGTATGCATTAGTTAGAAGTGTACTGATGCCATGGGCATGTTTGTCAAGGCATTTCACAGGTATACATGATTGCCAATACCTTAAAATTGAATGCTGTATGATAAATATATACAAATGTTTCAGGGACAGTTCATTTGATAGCACTTTTAGCATTCCAAAGGTGGTTTGTTAACAAAATGAGTCATTTGTTGTTCTTTTTTTGGGGGGTGGGGCAAAGCTGCACTTCTATTATGTACAAACAAGGATATGTTGCTATTGTTAATCCCCTTTTTTTGCATACAGTCTGTTCATATTTCACATATGCAGTTTTATTTTTCTCCAGAGGGTAATACTGAGATGACACCTTTTCTCTTTTATCTATAAACAACTATTTTGTAATTGTGTGATACTTATGTGCATTATCCTTCTGTTGTCTTTTAGAACATCTAGGAGTATGCCACCCAGGCATGTCAATCCTCAAAGACTACCCTTCACTGATGCTGAAAATCAAGTGATAGTAGATGCTTTTAGGCAACATAGTGCCTTCCTGCTTGAAAGGGCACAGGGAGATATGGCCCACATAATACAAACCTGGACCCAGACTGTGGGTAATGTTAATGCTTTGGGTGACTACAGCATGACATATGATCAGGTCCACCATAGGGACACTGACATGATCACATCTACATGGAGGAGAGCAGCTGCAGTGAGCCATGACTGGTTAGGTACCAGGGGATGGCCTGCTATGGTGCCACCACTAACACCAAATGAAGAGTTACTGTCCACTATCAGAGATCCAGACAGTTTCCAGGAAAGTGCAGAACAACAAGTACTCAACACCGGCGCAACAGTTTCAGGGACAGCAAGCATGTCCCAGGAGAAGCTTCCAGGTAGGATTTGGTATCTCAAAGGCTGAAAACTGTTGTGTAGTAAAACAATTGAAATCAATATGTTACTTCTGTGTCACAAGAATTTCTTTGGAGGGGTATTGAAGACTGATACAGTTAACAGCACACTCTGATTGATTAGCTTTGTTTGGAGTTGTCAAACAAGTTCTTGGTGAAAGTATAGTTATTGGACATATAAAGGTTAAAAGTATTACCCCCTGTGCTACTGTCAATTGTGATGATGTTGCCCTTACCTTTTGCTTGACTTCTTCCTGGACCATCTAACTTGCAGAGGACAACCTCATCTGCAGATGGTAAGCCAAGCATTTTTATGTCAGTACTGATGAGCATTTAAAGAAATATTTTAGTGTGTGATGTTGTCAGGACTGTTGTGTGTATTGCTGTTGTGTCTGTAACAGTGACACCACTATTAGTTTGTTAGCATATATTGGACTATAGTAGTATATGTATTCATTTTTCCCTGTGTTTGTTGCTTTTTATCACAGGTGATCCTGACAGTGGAAGTGTGAGACCTCTATCATTTGATGCCAGTGCATCAGCAGACTCTGATAATGATGTTGGCCAAACACAGGCACAGTCGGGGGATGCAGAAGTTGAATATGACACTGAGGTTGACATACAGCCATCCACTGCAATTTCATCGGACACAGCCAATAAGCCTACACCTACCCATTGCAGTGAGCATTCAGATAATGGGCAGGTGGAGGGTGAGGCCATTGATCAGGGAAGTGTGGTTAATGTGGTTTCAGTTCCTGTTGATTCTGGACATAGCCAAAGTGTGGGCGAGGTGCCACACAGGATAGTTGTTAGGGGTACTCAGAAGAGGCCTGCTGTCCCTCCTCCAGCTGACCTGGATGTCTCTTTCCATGCTGCTGAACATATGGTTAGAGCCATCATGGAGGCCCAGGTATGTTCCCATAGGTGCTGCAGACCAATGCTCAGGATTGTAGATGCGGCACAGGCTGACATGCATATCTTGCTGATTCAATGGATCAGATGAATGACACTGGAACAAGGGTGGTCTTTAATGGAACAAGGGGTGTCTGTCATGGAATGAGCAGTTTCTGTGATGGAACATCTGATGGTAGGGGAACAGCATCCTCATGGGTGTAGGTCAGCCACATCAACTCCTGTTAGCCAGCGTGGCAGTGCCTGATCACACTTTCAGAGTGGCAGTACTTCCACTGCTTTGTCAGTGGGTGAGCTGTCCAACCCAGATGTGCAAGGCCATGAGGTCATATTTCTGGGCATCCCCATGAAGGGAGCTCATCACCAGACATCAGTCATGTTCAGGTATCAGCAGCGCTTCTGATCTTGGGCATGGATGTGCCAGTGCAACGCCTGGCAGAGCCAGTTCTTGTGGTCGGGGACAACAACGATAAACTGCCACCTCTACCATGCATGGCTCACACTGTCCAACACAGCAAGATGTAGAGCTATCACAGAGCTTATCTGTGTTCATGTCAACAATCACACACCAATTTAACCTGGAGGGCCTCTACAGACTAATACACAACAGTTAAATGGTTCAGCTATGTATCTTAAAACTCATTTTGTTTTACTGGCCATTTGTTGGTTTATCCAAATGTCTGTCAGCTTCTCTTTCTTACTCACACATATCCACTGACCTTTTGTGTCAGCCTAGGGTTCCTGCCCCCCCCCCCACCAACACCCTGCGCAAGTGATAATAACTGTGCCGTAGCCCTGTTTTCTGTCTTTTGGATTCAGGGATACGTAAGCTTTGTGTCTGATGCTCAGGGTGCATAGCTGACTTAGTGCTTAGTATATCTGCATCTGTGGTGTTGACCTGGTAATTATACCTTTGACTTATATTGGCCTTAGAAAGTTAGACAGTTGATAGCATCAACATTTCCCAACATTATTGTGAATTATTTTCTGAGAGTTGTGAAGCTTGAAACTGCAATGTGTATCATTACTTTCTAACTTGTCTTTAATGATTTTCCAGTACAAACATATGGTGCTAAACTGTGGGCATGCAGTGAGTATCAGTACTTTTGAGAGGTAGGACTGTGTGAACCTTTGATGCCTGAGGTCTACTAATTAATAATGGACATGAATAAGTCAGATAAGGTCATTTTTGTACAAATCTCACAACTTTTACTTGCTTAAAGAACCAACTAATGAAATACAAGGATATGCCACTCATTCATATTATTACACAATACACTTCAGATTCAAGACTTACCTTATAAATGCAGCAGTTGCCACACTTTTAGTTCCAGGCTAAGTTTGTCTGATGCAAGCAGTACACAGCCAATACATGGGGAGGTAAAGGTTGTGAGAGTTGCCTGGCATAAATATTATTATATGTGCATAGGAGGAAGGTATTAGGCCCTTAGGTGGTGAGTGAGTGTTCTATGTGTTGTCTCTTAGCAAATATGGGGGCATATTCAGCATGCCTATGTCTGCCTAGGCCCACAGCAGCTGCTGTTTTCTCCTCTGATACCTCATCTGCATGTGGCTGTGGTGACCTTGGCACTGATGATGTAATATGTGCACCTTTCCCTTTCTCACTCTGCTGAAGCTGTTTTCTTAGGATGATGTTGCGTAGCATGGCACCTACTGTGATTATTTCAGTACATGTCCATGGATTGTACTGTGGGGCTCCCCCAGATGTATATAGGTACTGGAGCCATGACTTCAGCAGCCCAAACACTTGCTCTATGATATTCCTAGTTTGAGCACGTGCCTCATTATGGTGTTGTTTAGCGTGTGTGCATTTCTTATGGGTGTCATAAGCCACAGTTCCAGTGCATAACCTGCATCGCCCAGTAAATGATCCTGTGGGATATACCCCCTAATCAACATCTGATACAGTTGGGAGGTGTACCAGATATATGAGTAATGGTAACTTCCAGGGTTGCCAGCACACACATTCAGGATGTTTTCTTTAGCATTGCACATGATTTGGCAATCAATAGAGTGGAAGTCCTTTCTATTTATGTACAGCCTACCCTGTTCCCCTTGTGATGCCTTCATTTTTAAATGTGTGGATTGTATGGCACCAAGTACTTCAGGGTAGTGTGCTATAATGTAGAACTCCTGCATATTTGTAGCCCTGTCCTCAGGAGTACAGGGAAAATATATGTGGTCACTGGCATGTTGGAGTATAGCATTCAGGCATTGATGGAGGAGCTTGGATGCTGATGCCTGTAACACCCTAGCACATCCCCTGTTGGTGTCTGAAATGTACCTTTAGTTAAGATTCTAACAGCTACACATACCAATGTCTCCACTGGGATGGGTTCTCCTCAGTTTGCCCTTCGTCTCAGTTGAGGATGACAGAGGTTGCAAAGTTCCCATAGTGTGTCTCTAGCCACCCTGTAGTGCTCTACAATTTCCATATCATCTAGGTTATAATATGTTAAATGGGGTCTAAAAACTCTTCTCCTTTTTGGCCTTGGTGTATCAGCAGCAGCAGCAGCATAGACTTCAGCCTGTTGCACATACAAATTAACTAAAGCAACAGCAGCCCCTAACACTGTTTCTGTGTAAACTCCTTTCCGTGGCTGTATTCCAATAGGTTTTGGAATTCACAGGGAAAACTGGCACTGAATCTTCACGGTTGCTTCATATCTTGTTGAATAGGTCCTATGTTTTGGACTGGTATATTAGTGTACAATTTGGCTACGTATGCTGTAATTAGCATGCCATTGTATTTACCTCCTTTGTGTGGTGATGTGCACCACTTACTAAATCTGAAACGGTGTGCTACTGTATGAATATCGCTGTGTAAATGTAAATTGTAGGCTTTATTGAATTTGGCTAATGATCTTTAAATTTTAAAAATTAGTAATATTAAATATATAGTTCAGTTCCCATTCATATAATACAAGATTAACATAAGTATACACAGCTAGTATGCCCATGACAACATCTTTGTCTGATGATAGACAGTTTTAGTGTAGTAAAAAGTATTTTCTAACACTATTTTAAGTAATGTGCTTATAGTATTACTATAAGAATTACTGTAAGTGGGTGACCTGACCCAGAACTCGTCTTATAGATTCAATACCAGTCTCAATGCAAATAGATATGAACAAAGAATTTACATTGTGTAACTAACAAATATGATGTAGTCCTGAAAATAGTATTTCTATACCAATATTTCAGCTTCTTTAAAAAGCCACTAGTATCAGCAAAAACCATGGCTGACATCATTCAAGATCTGCCTACGCATTTGTTCCAGATATATAGAAATCAGCTCAGTGAGCCAAACATTTCTTGAAACAACGCGATGCTTAGGTAGATGTATTAAGTCCTGATGGACTTTCAGTAGAATGTACATCACATGTAATACTGGTTCAAGCACACTAAAATATTCAGATAATTCAGAAGTAATATTCAAATTTAATAGCAACCCTAACATTAGATATCGGTGCAGATTCAATAAAGTGTACATGAGCCACTAAAACTGTATGTGTGCGACTCACTCACAGTAGTGCACTCTTTTTTGTATTCAATAAGTGGTCCTATACAGTGTGTAGAGTCGCACAGTCAAGGTAAACACTGTGGTATGCTAATTGCAGCATAAGCAGGTGAATTGTATGCTAATCAACTGATCTAAGATGGAGGCGCTATTCAACAAGCTAAAAAGCAACTGTGTGGACTGGTGTTTCCAGTGAATTCCAAAATCTACTGGAACACAGTCACGGAAAAGAGTCTACACAGAAAGAATGTTAGGGACTGCTGTTGCTTTAATTCATGTGTATGTGCAACAGGCTTAGGCCTATGCTGCTGCTGCTAATAGACCATGGCCAAGAAGAAGACTTTTCAGACCCAATTTAACTTATCACAATCTACATAAAGTGGAAATTGTAGAGCTCTACAGGGTGTATAGAGGCACACTACAGGAACTCTGCAACCTATGTGGTCTTCAACTCAGACCAAGGGCAAATAGAGGGGAACCAATACCAGTGGAGACAAAAGAATGTGCAACATTTAGAATTTTAGGTGCAGGAACCTTTCAGAGACCATCAGGGGACATGTTGGGGTGTCAAAGGCACCAGCATCCAAGATATTCCATCAATTCCTGAATGCTATGCTCCAACATGCCAGTGACCACATATATTATCCTTGTACACCTGAGGACATGGCCAAAGATAAGCAGTTCTACCCTGTAGTGCACTACCCTGAAGTACTGGATGCTACAGATTGCACACATATAGAAATCAAAGCACTACCCGGTGAGCAGTGAAGGGTCTACATAAATAGAAAGGGCTTACACCCCATTAACTACCAACTTGTGAGTAATGCTAAGGGAATCATCTTGAATGTATCTGCTGGTAACCCAGATAGTTACGATGACTCACATATCTAGCACAACTCCCAACTGTATCAGATATTCTCTAAGGGTGATATGCCACAGGGTCATTTACTGGGGGATGCAGGTTATGCACTAGAACCATGGCTGAGGAAGACCATCAGAAATGTACACACACTCAATGAAGAATGTCATAATGAGGCACATGCTCAAACCAGAAATATCATAGAGTATGTGTTTGGGCTTCTGAAATCATGGTTCTGGTGCCTAGATACATGTGGAGGACCCCTGCAGTACAATCCGTAATGAAATCTTCACTGTCTGTGCCATGCTTCAGAACATCATCCTGAGAACACAGCTTCAGCGGGATCAACAAAGGGAAGGGGCACACATTCCACTACCACTAGCAGGTTCAGCATGCAGGTGAGGAGTCAGAGGGGGAAAGGCAGCTGCTGTGGGTATAAGCAGACATAGGCATGATCAATATGCCCCCGCATTGGCTAGGAGGCAATGCATAACATACTCACTCATCACTAAGGGGTTAATACCTTCATCCTATGCACACACACACACACACACACACACACACACACACACACACACACACACACACACACACACACACACACATATATATGTATGGATCTAGGATGTTTGCTCGAGTGAGCAAACAACCAAAACCCAAATGGACGGGCATACATTTGCGAAAGTGCTTTTCACTGAAGAAGCACTTTTGCGTAAGTATGCCTGTTGCCGAGGCTGTACTACGGTGTGGGTAAGGGAAATTTCCCTTTTCCCCAATGTAGTGCAGTCTCGGAGGGAGAATATTAAAGTAGGGGGGTGTGGGGGGTGTAGGGATGAAGTCCCCCTGCTAAAATGTAAATGTAGTGTTTTATTTTTCTTTTTTTTTGTAACATGCTTTAACAAGCACTTTTTCGATAAAAGCGCTTTCGTTAAAGTGTGCTCGGTTATTATGGATTTGGACGTTTGCTCACTCGAGCAAACATCCTACATCTATATATATGTATGTATATATATATATATATATATATATATATATATATATATATATATATATATATATATATATATATATATATATATATATATATATATATATAGATGGGTCTAGGACTATTCACTGAAAGCACATTTCACTGAAACACATTTGACTGTGCACAATTCACTGAAAGCTTGTTCACTAAAAACACAATTCACTGAAACACATTTCACTGAAAGTTATATATGGCATTTTCCCCACTGTAGTGCAACCCTGGAGTTAGAATATATAGTAAGGGGGGGTGTGGGGGCATAGCCTCCCACCTATTTTAAATATTTTGAACTATACATGTGGATACTTGAAATTTCAATAAATTACTCTTTTCTAAACTTAATATATATCCAAACTTTGTGGGGAGCTATGCCCCCGACACCCCCCACACTCCCTCTTACTATATATTCTAATTCCAGGGTTGCACTACAGTAGGGAAAAGGCCATATATAACTTTCAGTGAAATGTGTTTCAGTGAATTGAGTTTTCAGTGAATTGTGCTTTCAGTGATTTGTGCACAGTCATTTAAGTTTCAATGAAATGTGCTTTCAGTGAATAGTCCTAGACCCATATATATATATATATATATATATATATATATATATATATATATATATATATATATATATATATATATATATATAGTAACATTGACGCCAGACAATGTTCACAGCCTTTACCTACCCATGTAATGGCTGTGTACTCCTAGTATCAGACAGAGATAGCCCTGAACTAAAACTGTAGCAACTGCCAGATTTATAAGGGAAGTGTTGAACCTGGAATAGAACAAAACATACGCAATAATACAAATGAATGGCACAGCCTTGAATATTGCTAAATGGTAATGCAAGTAAGTAAAATGTGGTTGCTTTTCACAGCAATGACTTCAAGATGTGACAGCAGTGATTTATGTGAATACCTGTGTATTCCATCAAGTAAGAGGCCTCAGGCATCAACGAGCCACACATTCATACTACTCAAAGGTATTGATAGTCACCAAATGTCCTCAGTTTGGCCTCATAATTTTGAACTGGCAAATCATAAAGGAGAGAAGTTAGAAATTAATGGCACACATTTCAGTTTCAGACTTCATATCCCTCATAAAAATCATAAAAATACTGATGCAAAAACTGTTTGATTCCATTAACTGTCTCTAACTTTGTAAGACCAAAATATTTAAATAGTCTCCTTATTATTCCAGCCTTTGTCCCTCTTTTGTTTATGGCTTGATCCACGTTTTTTGCCGTAATAGTGTGAGAGGCATATACACATTATAAAAACCTGTAAGAAAGCTGTACAATTAGCAAAACAGCACCAGAAACACAGATATTCTATGCACCAAGTAACCAAGCACACTGAGCATCAGACACAAAGCCTATGTATCCCTGAATACAAAAGATAGAAAACAAGGATATGGCACAGTTATCATCACTTGCACATGGTGTTGCGTGCATGTGTGTAGGCTGACCAAAAGGTAACTGAGTGCATGTGAGTAAGGAAGAGAAACAGGTAGACATTTGGATAAAGTAAAAAGTGGCCACTAAAACAGGATGAGCTTTAAACCTATCAGATGAACCATGTAAATGTTGTGTGTGTGTCTGAATGGGCCCTCCAGGTGAAATCATTGTGCAAGTGTTTGCAAGAATACAGCTAAGCTGTGTGCTAGCTCTGCATCCTGGTATGTCTGGCAGGTGTGAGCTGTGCATGGTAGAGGTGACATTTCATCATCATACCCGACCACGAGAATTGGTTCTTCCAGGAGTTGCACTGGCACATCCATGCCCATGGTCAGATGCACTGCTGCTACCTGAATGTGACTGTTGTCTGCTGAATGAGCATTCCTCATGAAAATGCCCAGGACTATGACTCCATGGCCTGCCATGTTTGAGTGTGGACACCTCAAACACTGACAGAGCAGTGGAAGTAGTGCCACTGTGGGATTGTGATCGGGCACAGCATTGTCTGCTAACATCAGATGATGTCACTGAACTGTACCCAAGTGGATGTTGTCCCCATCCAAGCAGACATTCCATCACAGACACCATCCATTCCAATGTATCATTCATCTTATCCATTGAACTGACAACACAGTGGAGGCAGTCAAGCATGTCAGACTGTGCCACATCTACAACCCTAAGCATTTCTTCGGAGGTCTTATTGGAACATGACTGCACCTCCAAGACTGCCCTAAACATATGTCAAGGGCATGGAAAGACACACCTGGATCAGGTGGAGGATGAACAGCAGGCCTCCTTTGAGCACTTCCTAACAACCCTCTTGTGTAGCACCTCTCTGACACTTTGGCTATGGCCAGAGTCAACAGATGCTGAAGCTGCAGTAACAATACTACATTGATCTAGTGTCTAACCCTCCACCTGTCCAATATCTGAGGGCTCACTGGAATGGGTTGGCATAGGCCTACTGGCTATGTCTGATGGAATTAAAGGGAATGGCTGAATGTCAACCTGAGTGTCACATTTAACCTCTGCACCCCCCCCAACTGTGCCTCGGTTCACCACCATCATTATCAAAGTCTGCCGATACTCTGACATCTGGTGGTAAGTGTCCTACACTTCCTGTGTCAGGATCACCTGTGATAATAAGAAACAAACACAGAAAAGAAATCAATACCTACATTACTATAGTTCAATATTTGTTACCAAACTAACAGTGGTGCCACTATTACACACAGTGCAGCAATACACACAACAGTCCTGACACCCACATCACACATACAGATAAAATAAAAAATTCTGTGAACTGGCCATCATTACTAACATCAAAATATTTGACTTACCATGTGCAGATGACACCAAAGTTCCTAGGCAAGATTGTCCTGGAAGAAATTAAGCAAAAGGTAATAACACTGTCACCATAATTAACAGTAACACAGGGGGTTAAAACTTTTGGCCCTTTATATATCCATTAATTATACTTTAAAACTTGGATGACATATCCACCCCAAGCCCATATGCAATCAACCAGAGTGTGTTGTTAACTGTATCAATCTACAACTAGTCCCCCAAACTTAAGTATTGTAGTCAATATTTTACTATGCAAGAAATATTTAACAATTGAGATAGGTAACCTGAAAGCCCCTCCTGGAGACATACTAGTCCTCCCGGGAACAGCAGCACCAATATCAATCACATGCTGTTGTGCACTTTCTGCTGAGCTCTCTAGATCCCTGACAGTGGACAGGAATTCTTCATTTGATGTCAGTGGTGGCTGTGTAGCAGGCCCCTGGCCACTGCAGCTGCTCTCCTCCGGGCCGATGAAATCATGTCAGTGGCCCAATGGCACCCTTATTCATATATCCTCTGGTCACAAATGGCATTTTCATCATCCGCGGTCTGCTGCTAAATTTGCATTCTTCTAGACATATCCTTAACTCTTACCAGACTTAACTCTTACCAGAGAATAGTCGGGGCATTATCGGATCCAGATTAGCACTGTTTCACTTACATTGTCTGGGGCATCGAAGCAGCAGAACAGTGCCTCAGAGCCCTCTTTTTCCTAGCGGTGCAAGCTGTTGCTTCCCTGTCTGTTCCCATTAACTCATGCGAAGCAATTACTTAAGTGGTGAAGTGCTTGTGGTACCTCAGACTTACATGAGTGCTGATACATGCTGCTGGCATTTGCTTTTTATTTTTAACAATTTGAGTCAATTAACAAAATAAGGTTATTTTTCTTAAAATAAGCTAATTTTTTCTTCTATGCAATGTGGAAATAATTTAACTGAACTGTACTGATACATGCTGCTGTCATTTGCTTCTTATTGTAACATCCTGACTCATTTTAACACTATAAGCATAGTTTTCTTCGATGTAATATGGAAAAGGTTTACTGAACTGTAAAGCTATTTTATCTACCTGTACTAGTGTTGTTGCTATAGGATACAATTTAAATGTAACATCTCAGGGGTTGCTACCTTCTGAATCTTAGGTTGCAAATAGACACAGAGCTCACTGATTATTACATCTGACCTAGTAGATCATAGATGTACATGTAAAAGACAGTCTTAGCTAGGCTAATTTAGTGTTATTAGACTGTATTAATCTACTGGATCTCTACCCGATCTCTTGTATGTTAAAAAGTACTATTGCCTCTCTCACTCAGATACAGTTGCTTGGACTTGCCAATTGCCTTATCTTTTAACTTTAAATTGTATATGTGTATTTTTTGAAGTATGATACTGTGTTCACTACCCTAATTTCTGTGTAAATGGCTGTTTTTCTTACCCCTTCTTTTTGTCTCTTCTCCCCACCATCCCTAGGTCTAACTCAACTTTCCTACACTAGAATTTGAGAGTCTAACTACCTGGTGAAAAGACCCCTGCAAACTTTTAAAAACCATCTAAACTTTACAGAATTTATCTTGCCATTCTGATTAAGAACCCTGCTACCAAGGAGGCAAGAAAGTAAGTGCTAACCAAACCCAATGATAAAGACTGTATTTGCCTTGTAACCTGTGCATTCTATCAAGTGTGCTACCTTGCCAGAATACCCCAGCAGCCATACCCCCTCCACTCTACCCCTTTATAGTTCTACTTTTCCTATCCTGGCACTATCTCCTATAACTGACTATAAAGCCTTTCCTTCCTTTTTAATCACATCCCTGTTCTCCAGTCCTTGGCTGTAAATATAGTTTTGCCCACTAGGCGGCACTCTGCACTAGGCAGCTCCTACTTCGCCCATCTGCTCTCCCTAGAATTGAACTGAAACTGAAATAGTGATATAGTTCCTAAACTTACAAGAAAGCCTAAGGAAACTGGTACTGCCCAGTCTTAGAGCCCCCTCCAGCCCTCTTTTTCCCACTCAATTACTTTACTGCACACGTGCCTTCTGGTGTCCAGTACTATCACTACCAACTGTCTCTTACCCACATTACTTACCTGTATCAACTGAAAATTACACTGTGGTCAGCTACTCACAGATTGGGTTTGCTGATATCTCTTCACTTACTTGTCTCTACCCGCTCCGTTCGCCCTTTGGGCTCACTCCGCTCCCCTACCCTGCCCCCAAATCTCACCCGCCCCCACTACTCCTAGACTTATACTTCCCTAACCACTCCCACCACCTTTCCTCTCCAATCACGCTTTACCCCTTCCCCCTTTCTTGTCCTCACTTCCTATCCAATCACACTTTACCCTCCCCTTTTTTTTTGAAAACCAAAACCTATCCACCTGTGCTAATTCAACTCACACAACTTCTCCCTCCTTCCTGTTTGTATTTCCAATTCTACTTCCCTTCTTCTTCTGCTTAATCCTCCTTAGCACTATCCCTCCTCTACTTAGCTCTTCTTATTTTAAACATACACTCCTTTTCTCTGTTTTCCCCTCTCCTATTGTTGTCCTACCTCCTAACCTCATATGAACATCTTAGCCTGAAATATCCACACTCCCTCAATCTACACATGAGCTCACCTACCCAAAACATTTTCAAACCTTTCTCTAACATAATCTCTGCTCCTTCCCACCTTCATGCAAAGTTTCACAGAAAGTTCCACATCTCCTACTACAACCAGGTTAACAAAAAATCCTTACAGGTCTTCACCAAACCCTCAGACCTAATAAAAATACTTCTCCTCTCCCTTCTAGCAGGTGGCATTCATCCAAACCCTGGTCCTAACAATTATGCTACTCAGAAAACCCTCAAGCTCCCCTCTCTCTAGCCTTGACCTACCCTCTAAATCCCCTAACTCTCTCTCCATAGCTTACCTTAACATCCACAGCATTAATAATAAAATCGCTCACCTCCATGCACTGCTAGACATACATGCTTTTGACATCCTTTGCCTATCAGAAACCTGGCTCAAACCTACTACCCTAGACAATGAAATTACTCCCCCTGACTACAATATCCTCAGACCAGACCGTATAGCTAAAAAGGGTGGAGAGATAGCTATTCTCGACAAAACAGGCATGCAAATTACTATCAAACATGAACATCCACTCTCTATAAGCAATGCCGAAATCCTTATCTCAAAGCTGCAACTTAATACACACAAAGCCATAAATATAATCTGCACCTATCTTGCCCCTGGAAATAATATTAGTTCCCTAGAAGAGATCCTTAGCTGGCTTTTGACCCAATTCCCACAAGAAACCATAGTGCTAGGTGAAGTCAATATAGACTGGAAAACCTGTAACTCTGCAGACCCTCCAACCCTCCTAAATCTTCACGGCTTCTCACAAACCATTCAAACCCCAACCAGAACTAACAAAACTAACAACAAAGAAAGCATATTGGACTGTTTTCTAATAAATAGTCACTCCCAAACCTATACAGCAGGGGCATTACCCGATGATTTAAGCGACCACGCCCTCACTTATCTATTCAGACATAAAACTAACTCCACTGACCTAACCAAATACAAAATGGTCAGATCAAATAAAAACTTTAACCCTGAAAGCTTCCTTACAGAACTAAATGCATGAAACTGGTCTCCTTTTAAACAACTGCCACTGGATGAAGCTATATCATACTTCAATTCCAGATTCCTTTCTATACTAGACTCTCACACTCCCTTAAGATCTATTAGAATTAAATCAAAACCTGCCCCTTCACTCTCAAAAGATACAAGGGATAAAATTCTCCTGAAAAATAAACTCTGGGCCAAATTTCGTAGCACAAAAGATCCCTCTGACCAACTTAACTTTAGACAAATAAGAAACTCCACTGAAAAAGCTGTACTACTGGATAAAAGAAACTATTACTGCCATTTACAGCAAACCAACCAACATAATCCGCAAAAGTTCTGGGCAGGTATAAACTCTCTCCTAAAGCCTGGCCACAATGACACCCCACACCCCCTAGGCACTTCCAAAAACAACCCAAAACAAACTGCTGATGCCTTCAATACCTTCTTCACTGAAACTGTCCAGTCTCTAGCTAACCAACTAGCCCCTAATATCTCCTCTCAGTCCCCCTCTACTAACACTTCCATTCCCACCTTTCAACTGCAACCTGTACCCACTTCACTTATTCATTCTCTCCTCCACAAACTTAAAATCTCCTCGCCTTCTGCTGACCTTTTACCAGCTCAGTATCTAAAAATTACAGCCAATCCATTAGCCTATCCTATTTCCATCCTGATTAACAGAACCATTGTTGAAGGCTGCATTACTTCACTTTGGAAAATTTTGCATATCATTCCCTGCATAAAGGAGGGATCTCTACAGAACTCTCAAACTACCATCCCATAGCCTTACTCTCCCCTTAGCTAAAATCATGGAGAAATGCATCCAAAAATAACTTCTTAAACACCTATTAAACCACAACCTACTAGCTGACTGTCAACATGGCTTCAGGCCTTACCATAGCACCACCTCAGCCCTTCTTTCTTTTACTGACTGTATCAACAAAAACTGGAAAAATAACATACTAACCTCTGCACTCTTTATTGACCTATCCAAAGCTTTTGATATGGTCAACCACCAGATACTATTATATTTACTTAAAACTTTTGCTCTTGACTCTGGTGCAATAAAATGGTTCAAATCATATCTTCTTAACAGACAACAGGCAGTGCGCTGGGAAAACAGCTTATCCAACCTACTACCTATTACCATTGGAGTCCCCCAAGGATCAGTACTGGGCCCCCTTCTGTTCTTAATCTTCATCAATGACCGACATACCAGTCTGTCCCCTGCTACCTGTATACAATATGCTGATGATTCTACTTTGATTTGTTCTGCCACATCCCCCTCTGAATTGTACTCTATTACCCAACAGACTTTCCAAAATGTTGAAAAATGGTTCTTAAACAGATGCCTAATCTTAAACCCCAAGAAAACCAAATTATTACTTTTCTCCTCCACCCGAAAATCTTCTCCACTCAATTTCTCTGTCTTCTCTTATAATGGCACCTACATATCTCTTGACCCCCTCCACCAAGGTCCTTGGAGTAGAGATAGACAACAACCTATGCTTTGACTCGCACATTAACAACACAATAAAACTAGTCAACAGAAAACTTGGCTTGTTGTTTAAAATTAAACCATTTCTTACACCACTTGCCAGAACTTCCATAGCATATACCCATTTGATTTCTACCCTACTGTATGCCTCCCCCATCTATACAAATATGTCCAAAACTAACCTCTCCAAACTAACTGTTGCCTACAACAGTATTGCCAGATTTGCCACTGGCTCTACCTTTAGAACTAATCACTGCCAAAACTTAAAAAAACTGGGATGGCCAGAACTGCAAAATCTTATCTTATTTCATCAGCTCTCTTTAGCCCATAAAATCCTCTACAAACCTACCAGCACCCCTATACTCACAACTCTTATTAGCCCTTATTGTAATCTCAAAAGTCTGCGTTCCTCTAACAAACTTCTAATAGCTACCTGTAAATCCAACAACTTAGCAGGTGAGTCCTTGTTCTCCAACACAATTGGAAAAGCCTGGAACTCCCTTCCTTCCAACCTCACTGCTCTCTCCACTCTTCCTAGCTTCAAATCCCAACTCAAAACTCACCTCCTATCTCACTGGCTCTGCCCCTGCTCTAACCCTGACTAGCTACCATTCTGCTCCTAGAACTCTCACCTATCTTGCTTCTAATCTTCTCAAAAACGTACTACTAAATTTGAATTTGCTTTTTTCCCTTTGATGTTCTTATTTTGCTTATTGCAGACACTGTAAAAAACATTTTTTTCTTCTCTGAACTATATGTGTAACTTTTTTTTACTGCTAAATGCTTTTAATGAATAATGCTCAGTGTTAATTGTACCTCACTTGGAGCTTTTCTCCCCGGGCCTCTGCTGAAAATGGACATGAATCCAGTTTGACCAGCCCAGTCAACAAATGTAAAATAAAATAAAATATCCCCACATCCTCTCTCAAGCAGAAAGGCACCATGTCACCCAAATGCTTGGAGAATTATTTAATTCACAGGGTCACTGAAGGGGGGTTTGCATGGATTAGGATGCCTAGGTGTCATAGTCCTAGGTGACATAAAACACAAAAGAAGGATAATACACATAAGTATCACATAACTCAAATTCCCTGCTTAGATATAACACAAAAAATAGTTTTTTTTAATACTACCCACTGGAGAAGCAAAAAAAAAAAAAAACAGTTAAGATATTCAAATATAAAAAGAGGATTTATGTGGTTGTAACATATTACAGTCACAGACAAAGTAAGGTTAGATCCAAAACAAGAGGTGTAACAACAGAAAAGGAAACCACTATACAATTTTGTTTGTGGCAACACAAAAATAGAACTTGCCTCCCACACTCCCAAAACAAAAAAAGAGAAAAACATCAGTGAACTGCTACAAGTGCTGTCAAATAACCTGTCCCAAAAATGTGTGTACACTCACCACAGAACATTCAATTTTATGCAATTGGCAGTCACCTCCATCTGTGACCAGAACTCCCCGAGAGGTGAGTATGGATCATCTTAGAAGGCTAACACCCCTATGCCATTGACACTATAAGACATTTATATTTCACTGAAATAACAACAGAAGTGTTCAAAGAGAAACAGTTGTAATATTAACATTTGTGATGAAAGTTAATAAGACTGTGCATCTGAGATAGTAAAATGCCTTGACAAAAATGCCTATGCCATATCAGTACTTCTAAGAAGTATGTATAAATAAAAGTAGCATTTGGTAAGGCACATATAAAAATCTTTCTGATTTATATCTGAGCATATCCAGTATATAAGTGAAAAATGCAATCATACCTTATCAAGAGCCAGTAGTCTTCTATACAGATAAACCCAAATTTATAGCATTTTCTTCTGAGTTATCCACATAAACAAGTCTCCTCACCTTTAGGTTACCTAGCTTCATGGGTCCCTTTTTATAGTGTAGATTCAGGCCTGCGAGCATGGTGAATATGCAAATGAGGTGTGAACTAATTAGAATTGCTGAATCCCAAGTTCTTGGCTCCGTGTTGTAGATGTAAACATGGTAAGGCACTCCCTCTGTGTTTGTTGGTAATGGATTGCAACTTTGAATGATTACTGGTAGGGAGAAGGAAAGCACAACAACAATTCAGACTCCCTTACCTCCACTGGATGTGTCAGCCAGGTTAGACTTACAAAGTGTAGAAGTAATTGCATCAACGTTTTAAATGTAAATAAGCAGCACACATTTCACAGTTTCTGTTCAGTAACATCCAACATTTGTTGACAACTGTATGTTATTGCCATTTAATATCATCAAACATTTTAAGGACAATGATACAAAATGCCTTATAACTGCATGCCTCAGATTACTGGTCAGATAAGAGACAGATGACCACTATACACAGAGATAAGACAGAGCTACATTTCTGCAAGCAATAGTAATAAATAGTTGTGTGATCACTCATTACATAGCATCTGAAATTATTACATGTACAAACAACTCAGAAGTGTACAACTATCATATGTGTTGTTAATACTGTGGGTGATGTTGCAGTTGCTTGTACCCACAATGACTTTCATTCTCTGCTGCAAAACTGTTTCTGTGGCAAAGAGGGATAAGACACTGTTGCTGTGTTTTGAAGATTCATTCTAGTGAGAGCTCAAATCCAGACCTGGGTAAAAATATTTTATGAGTACCAACATAAATTTTGTAGTGTTATTTATTTAATAGATTTCTTTGCTTCCTTTTTTTCGAATTGTCTCGTTTGTATGCCAGTATTTGTGCACTGCATGACTTAGCTCAGACAGGGGAAATGGAGAAAAAGAATAAATGTCATGTAAAGTATTTCTTTGATGACCAGTACATCAATTACACCTGTGAATCCTTTGTGCATGTAACACATCTGCTTAATGTGTTGATCCACACAGCATATACTATTGGTGCAACAGGGTTCAAGTTCCACCTTTGCCTTTAAAGGATGAAACCTAATAAATAGTGATCACAACATTAAAACAAGTTTAGCTTTGCTTATCTTGTTTGTGCAATGGTAAACGTCTGAACTGGTGGACCACAAAGGAAGCAGACAGAACACCTGCAGAGAGGTCGTAGACATTTTAAATGTCAAAAAGGATACATTGTTGCATGTTTTGGCTTTCCATCACCCATCATCACTTAACAGCATTGCACAGCTGTTAGCAACTTTCCCAACACCTGCAGTCCTAGAACAGTTGCACAGAGGAAGCAGACTGTCAACAATGTCAAACCAGATACATTGTATCAAGTGTGTTGGGCACTGCCAAGACATACTAAGTGGTGTTGCTTGATGGTTAATACACAGAAGCTAATAATGAATAGGGAAATATCTATTAGCTAATTATTCATGTAGCAGCAGGTATAAGTGCAGGGTTATAAAACAGATGGTCCTGGGTTCTAATACAGGAAATGCAACATATTTTGGAAATGCAACATATTTTTAATGTTGTGACAGTTCACTTTATAGTAATGAACAGGAAAATATTTAAGTGCTATTTCAATATTTCTGTGGCAACAGGTGCAAGTGTAGGGCTACTATATACATGGTCCTGGGTTCTAATACAGGAAATCCAGACATTTTTACTGTTTTTCCATTTCACATTATATTAAATATCACTTATAACAACTTATACATAATTATAAATAACAATAACTATGCATAACAGTGCAGCTCATATGAATTATATGCATGAGGTATAAGACATGCTTATTGTGTTTTGAAGTTCAGATGTATGACTGAGTATGACTGTATGTCTACTGTGTTTCTGTACATATAATTCTGCAATCTGGACTTGAATGGCTCTTTAATAAGACATGCACAAATGAATATATAAAGAGAAATGGACCTTATCAGGCCATGCACATACATGGTTAACACCTCAGTCTGTCATTTGTATTAGTAAATAATTCATGACTATGGCTGAGAAGCACTTCTTCTGTGGCAAAGATGGAAAATCACTGCTGTGGAAAAAAGTGCTTTGTTTCTTATGCTTGAATCCAACACTGTCAAAAATCAAAATTTTCAGTGTATAAAGCCAAACCAAACATGTGTCAAGTCATGAAATGTATGCCCCCAATGCATGTCTGCCAAGTTAAATCACCTAACAGTTACAGCAGTACACGCCTCTCAAATTAATGTCAAGTGTCAGATTAACCTTCCAGTTTCCAAAACTGCTTTCCTCTCTGTCTGGCACTGTTGCTGTCCTCTAAGCATCAAGCAAATGTGGTTGGCATCATTGTTCAGGTTTGCACACTACCAGTAAATGTGGTAACATGAATTGGGTGGTAAATCATTATTTGCTAGTGCAGTGTTTTCTTGTTAGACATGTCTGGTGTTAGAGGTGAAGGTGCCCAATTCAGGCTGCAGAGGTGGGGTGTTCAGGAGTCCAGAATCTTTACTAGACTCTTGCTAAAGTGCCACAGCCAAAGGCTTTTGCAGGGGGACTATACTGGCTCCCAGTACAAGTTTGAGGCTTGGAATAGTCTGGCCAAGGCTGTATCTAGTGTGACTGGCATTCCACACACTGGAAAACAGTGTAAGCACCACTTTAATGACGTAAAAAAAACAAAAGAGGGATACAACCAGTGGCTGGATGACTTTAGAATTAGCAATATCTCACAGCTGTGTAAGTATGTTTATGAAGAGAATTTATAGTAGATAGAGATTCAAAATATAGGCAAGACTAGTAAGCATAATGCTTTTCTGTTCTCTTCTCTTTTCACAGCTAATTCAGAAATTAGTGCCAAAAGGCAGGCCCATGCTGACCATATAGAGAGACTGAGGGAAGCAAGTGGTATGTATGCAGCACAAGTGAAGTATGTGTAGCTTTTAAATTAAAAAAAATATATATATTTTCTATACAGTAGTAGCAAAGTAAGCATGGGTATCCTAACTGTAAAAGCAAGTATGCATGTGTCAGTCTGTAGCACAAACCAACTTTAGGAGTCAAGTGTAAGTCTGTACTCAGACATTGTTGTTTCAAATACGAGTAATAAATATAAAATAGTGTAATCCTTTAATAATATTACATAAACTAAATTCTACACAAGTGGCATAAATGCCCTGCTGTTAACATTAATCTGTCTTTTTGAACCAAGCATATGTGCAATATCTACACATTGCAAGGATTACTTTGAGCAATTCATAATTGCTGTTTGTGGTTGTTAGTAAGTATACTTAAATGTAAAAATTCAGATAAAATGGTTGTATTATTGTGATAATGCATTGCATGTCACATATGATGGTACTAATTTTATCTCTTTTTTTTCTCTCACCCCAGCACTTATCTCTTTTTTCTATTATTCATCATCAAAATGTTTCCACATCATCCATCTCTAACAAATCACTAAATGCTTTACAGAACAGGGCAGTAGGCCAACACCAGTGCCTCAGCCTTCACCCACTCAACCTGCTCTGGCACCGATGTGCAGCACATCCAAGACCCAACCTGGCAGTAATGCCTCTGCTGCCCCGCACTACCTACACCCTCCAGTAGCACTACCCCAGCAGCTGGTGCTGTGGTCTGTGGTACCCTCCAGGAGTACTAGCAGAGGTGGAGATTTTACCACATGCCAAGGGATGCCAGAGTTGGTATGTAGGGTCATGCACAGCACCATTGGTGCATGCCTATATTAGATGGAGAGGCTGCGGTCCATTGTGGTCCATAGGAGGAGGGGACATCAAGCACTTGAGCAGCCAGTGGAGTAAGGGGATAGTGATAACAGCCCTGCAGGTGATGACTAGATGCTCACAGTCCCCATGTTTGATGGGCACGGGCTTGTGTTGTCCCTTCCCTAAACCCAATCATGGTATCTCCCAACCTTTTGTGTCCCTCCCCATTCCTGTGTCTTGTCTTTTTTGTCCTGTTTGCCTCTGCTTCCTCACCTACCCAGTTTACCTGACCCAGAAATACCAAAGAAAGGCACTAACCCCCCCCCAAAATAAAATAAAATAAAAATAAATAAATAAATATATATATATACATATACATATATATATATATATATATATATATATATATATATATATATATCATCCCATACATAGCTCTCCACTTTGCATACATGTCTTCTTGACACACTTGATTTGGTCCAATTGGCTATACAATATGATTGCATTATTATCACCCCTCTTTGTTCAGATGACAGTCCAAATTCAGCTGTTAGTCTCTACATATTTTCTTTTTAAACTGTTGAAGAAATGGATACCTATGGTTCTTTGTTACCTCCCTCCTAAACATTCCTGTATTGCTTTCCCTTTGTTCTTCCACCTGCTTGCCCCCCATTTCACCACTTTCCTATCTACCCCATTTTAACACCTTTAATCTGGTCAAAACATAGAATGACACACAACACAAATAAGTAACAAAAAAGCAATGAAGCCCTTCACTTTTTGGCCTCTATGTTTGCACAGAGTTTGGCATTGCACAACAATGCCAAGCAATGTGAATAGCTCTTCAGTGCTGTGGTTACCTTCTCACAATGCCACTTAAATATGCTGCACTAAGATAACACACACTAAGACACATTGAATTTAGTAGAAATAATTATTTGCACAATATACCCAAAAGAAGAATCCAAGTACTCCAGACGAATACCTCATTGAGAAATATAAATGATTCGCCAGTAAAATACAAGATGAGGTACGACAAAATGCTGGAATCCAGGGCAAATGATTTTATTTTTAAACCAGTGAAACACATAAGTGCTTTCACGGTATGATTACTACTTCCTCAGATGTTCAACCATGTGCATCAGCCTCACATTTAAATACCTGACTCAATCTAATTTCAATCATCAATTATGCCCTAATCTAACTTATTTAAATACTAATGAAGCATCCTAAACAAAAAATGCTGCAAACAGATTATAAATATAATAAAAACAAGCACGTATAAGCAGACATATATAAAAAGGCACATATAGATTGACACACACATATATATATATATATATATATATATATATATATATATATATATAAATATATATATAAATTTTTGACCACTCCTACTAATCACTACTGGTGCTCAATAAACCTATGTCTTTAAAGGTCTAGCTTTTAGCCTAGGTTTTAAAGGGACTTTGTCATTAAGTCACTTTCCCAAGTCTGCTCTTAATTTAATAATCCACCTAGTCTCGTTTGTTTCAGTTTTATTCCTAATGTCACCCATCCTATTATCTATCCTAGTTCTTTCTATTATAAGGAACTTGAAATTGTGCCCCTCTCCACAGTTCATAACATGTTTCGCCAAAGCATTAGTTGCCACTAAATTCTTCATATCATATAGATGTTCCCTTATTCTATTCTTCAGTCTGCTTTCGGATAACATAACATTCTATTTAAATTGCTCATGTTCTTAAATGAGAATGTCGGATTAGGACCTATTACTTCCTTAATCTCCACATTTGCTGTCAAAATAGGTAAAAATTTCTTATAAATATCCAGGATGTGTCGGACATTACTAGCATAATGTGCTTAGCATTCTAAGAGGGATCTCAATCCCTTTCCTTCTTAGTTGGTTTCACTTGTAAATCATGCTATGAAAAATAAGGTTTTGCTTCTGTGTCTCTTAAACCCTATACCTGTGCTAAAATGGTGGTTACCTTAGTCTTCTTATACCCCATACTTATCACTTTCCCTTCCAGTTGCTGTAGTTCCTGTTTAAGGACCTTATTTTTGTCACTAATCCTTGATACTCTCATTCTTTGCCCTTTTACTATATTGTTAAACATATATTGGGGGGGGGTGCATGCTCGTCCTATGAAGTAAACTGTTCCTATAGCAATGCTTTCTGTATACCTCTGTATATGCCTGGCCATCTGTTTGTATGACTAACTTCACATCCAATAAGTCTATCTTTTCTTGCGAATGGGTCATTGTAAATTTCAAAAAAGGCACAGAGTTATTCATAAACTCATAGAATCTAAATAATTATTCTGTTGTGTTTGTTCAAATCACAAAAAGGTCGCCAACAAATTGATGATAAAATCCCACATGCTCTCTAAAGGGTCCATTTAATATGGACTTATTTTTTCAGACAGCCATTACTATAGTTAGCTATTGGCACATGAAGTGCCCATAGCTACGCTATCCTTTTGTAAATATATTTAATGATCAAAACGCATTATTTTCTAACACTATTTCCATAAGAAGAAATAATAAATCAACATCTTTAGTCTCAAATTTAGCTGTCCTCTTCAAATATTGTTGTAACATAACCCCCCCTCACTGTTTGGTATATTGATAAAACAGGACTGCACATCCAGGGTGACTAAGATTTCTTCCCCCTTGAATATTTACCTTTAAAAAAATGTATACAGGTACTTAATAAATTTTTTAGAATCCTTAAAAATTACAGGGTCATTATCCAGAAGTGATCTAAGTTTCTTCTATAAAAATATCGAAATAAGTTCTGTGCACCAGCCCTTCCCTGAGACTATTGGTCTCAGTGGTGGGTTCACAGGGTCCTTATGTATTTTTGGAATTCTCTGTATTGTTGGTATCATTGGTTCATTAACAATAAAATATTTAAATCTATCAAAATCTATGCTTCTTGTTAATAACACATATTTACAATACAGCCTTTTGTTACCCTCTATGCACTGCAACCTTGGTCTCTCAGTACTTGTTCACAAATATATAAATTACACTACTGAAATAAATAACAAATGCTGTCTTGTGCATCTTTAGAATTACAGTATACATTACAATTTTCCAAAACTTAATGTAAGGTGGAAACCTGTTTGCATATAGTTTGTAAAGCTGTCTCTTAACGTATACCTGCAAAGTGGAAACACAACAAATACTACACGTTTCACACTCATAAATCTCATAACATGCAGAACTTTAATATCTTGACAGCTGGACATGGCTAGCAATACATTTCATGTAGGCCTCCCAACATCTTCTCTCCAACATCCACTGCTGATGTCATCCACCATAAACTGGCCCAAAGCCTTGTAAAAGTCAGACGTGGGCCATGATGCTTGCATAAACTACTGAGTTCTTTAGTCCATGTACTTAGATGGCTAGATGTTCTAATCTCACTGTAGTCAACTGAAGTGTGAGTGTGTCTGTCTAAGGAGAAGAGAAATTGAGTACCTTGCAGTTATCACTCCAAACTCATGGAACACCAATGTTTTGACAGTTGCACAGGCCTACACATCCATTTTGTACAGGCCTCCCAACATTTTCTCTCCAACATCCACTACTGATGTCATCCACTATAAATTGGCCTGCAGCACTGTAAAAGTCAAACTTGTGCTGTGGAGCTTGCATAAACTACTAAGTTCTCTAGTCCATGTACTTAGATAGGAAAGGGTTCTAATCTCACTGCAGTCAACTAGTGTGTATGTGTGTATGTGTGTATGTGTGTGTGTGTGTGTGTGTGTGTGTGTGTGTGTGTGTGTGTGTGTGTGTACGTGTGCGCGTGTGTGCGTGTGTGTGTGTGTGTGTGTGTGTGTGTGTGTGTATCTGTGCACTTGCCTGACACTAGAGAAAGTTTTTTTACACCAGCATGCTGGACACAGCTATTAGCATATTCTAGTCTCTGCTGATTTCAGTTATTAAGTGTTGTCAGACACTATTCAAGTCAGACTTGTGTCATGGTGCTTGGGTTAAATACAGAGGTCTCTAGTGGGTGTAGTGAGATAGGTAAGAGTTCTGTTCTCACTGCAGTCAGTGTGTGTGTGTCTGTGTGTGTGTGTGTGTGTGTGTGTGTGTGTGTGTGTGTGTGTGTGTGTGTGTGTGTGTAGGTGCACTTGCTTGACATCAGAGAGAGAAATTTACACTAGCAAGTCAGACAATGCTATTACCATATTCCTGTCAAAGAGACTCTGGTTATGTAATAACTTATAAAGTTGTCTGACACTCTCCAAGTCAGTCTTGTGCCATGGTGCTTGCTTTAAATACAGAGGTCTCTACTGGGTGTAGTGAGATAGGTAGGGGTCCTGTTCTCACTACAGTCAACTGGTGTGTGTGTGTGTATGTGTGTGTGTGTGTGTGTGTGTGTGTGTGTGTGTGTGTGTGTGTGTGTGTGTGTGTGTGTGTGTGTTGGTGCCCTTGTTTGACATTCTTTAATGATATCCTCACACCTGGATATGACGGCCTGACTTATGAGATGCACAGCATAGAAGGCTCTCTAGAGCATTTTACACCAGAATGTCAGATACTGCTATTACCATCTTCCTGTCAACAGACTCTGGTGATGTTATTAGCTATAGCTGTCTGTCAAGCTTGTTCTGTTAATGTCACATGCTAGGTTTAGTTTCTTAAATCTACTGACTCTTGTGCAATTATATTTTTTCGATGTGAAGCATTTCCATCAGGACAGGGTCAGAAACTGGCTTTTAGGACAGGCACAAGTCACCTTATCCTATACAATACACAGTACAGTGACAGAGTTTCCAGTCTTTCCACATACACCATGGTATGGTTTGTAGGTCCTGTATTTTCTTGTGGAGAATCCCCTGTGGTCTTATCTGTTGCAGGTGTCTGGTGAGCACATGCAAAAGGAAGTATTGTACTCTATTGGTGTTCTGATGAGGATTCAGTACAGTTGTGTTATAACATCCTCACACCTGGATTGGATGGCCTGACTTATGAGATGCACAGCATATAAGGCTTTCCTTACAACTGTGGAAAGTTGGTTGTTGAAGTTAAGATTGCTATTTACCTGTGTTTCCAAGTCTTGTACTATTGGGTTTGACCTTAGGCGGGTGTTCTCAATGCTGTAATTAGTGAAAAATTCCACTTTGCAGAAGACAAATATAATGACACATTTTTGCATTTCTTTTTAGACCATGTGGTTTTGCACCAATCATTTTTGTTAGCCCCTTCTGTAATATGTAAACATCATTGGTGGACTTAATGATTGCACCCAATATTGAATCATCAGCAAACTTTATAAGCCAAAGGCCATATACTTTAGCCTGGATTTCCAAGAAATAGATTCCAAACAGTAAAGGGCCCAGCACAGATCTTTGCGGCACACCAATGGTGACAGCTCTACTGGTAGAGGTTGTTTCACCAACTTTCACAGTATCTGTTCCATCAATGAGACAGTTGGCTAACCATCTACCTTTGTTAGGGTTAATCTCCAGCAGGGAGAGTTTCTCAATGATACCTGAGTGGAGGATTGTGTCAAAACCTTTGGCCGGATCAACATACATGGTATCCACTGTTTTACTTTCATCCTGCCCTTTGATGAATTTGTTGAAGAAGTCTACTATGCTTAATAAGCATGAGTTACCCTTAATGAAGCCAAATTGGGTTGGGTCTAGAGTTTGAAGGTCACCCATGTCCTTGTTGATAAGGTCTATAATGATTCTTTCCATGGCTTTGCACATAGGGCTGGTTAGACTTATAGATCAATATTTTCTAGGGTTGGTTGATGGCCACCTTTGTGCAAGGAGATTACTGCTGCTGTTTTCTACTCTGCTGGAACCAAGCCAGTTCTCAGGCTATGGTGACATAGGATGACAATTTGGTCTGCTAGGTCCTGTTGTACATCGCGTAATAAGTGATGCACATGGTACATGCATAGCTGTTTGACAACACTGATGGCATGGGTTACATTTGTGACATTGTGGATTGTGCCATATATATGCCATGCACATCTGTCAACTAGCCTGGATTGTTCATAATGTCATGTACAGGCATAGCAGTGTCCCTCCTAACACTGCCAGCAGATGTTGCAGTGTCAGGACAATGAGCTTCTTTACCCTTATAAATTGCTGATGTATAATAGTGGACAAATGTTTAGTGCAGAAACTTCTATGATCACTTACAATCACATATGTTATGTCGGAGATATGGGATTACTGGTGGTATTATTCTGATATTGTCCATGACTGTGCATGTTTCAGTTTATTGTTGTCCATGAGCCTGTAATCTCTATGTCCCAATTGGTGGAGAGCTCTGCTGACATTGTGGTCATACTTAGACAATTCATTTTTCACAGCTTCACAATATGTAGCTATCCCCTATTGCAGATAACATCCTTGACAGATGTCCTGTCCATTGTACATGTCAGGATGTTCATATCACAAAGATGTCTTCTCCATTGTTGCCACCTTATGGCACATCCATATAATACACACTAACACTGTGTCATCTGTACTGTACCATGTCAATATGTGATTAGTGATCCTGCTACACCTGTCCTCTTTCCCTGTCTTCATTCTTATAATTCATCTGTGTGTCCCTATCCAGTACACACACTTCCCGACTGTTTATTTTAAATGGCAGTTCACGTATGAAACATTTACACAACTTTTGTACAGCATGCCTGAAACAGAATTCTGCAATACTCTGCACTGCATACACTGTCATGTAATGCATTTGAACCATATACAGTACTATGTTATCAACCCTGGTAATCATTCTGGCAATCTACACAATCCTGCAGACCTAGTTTGCCTCTAAGAAAACAAGTCTATATGTCTGCTGTTGTCCGTATTGCTTTACAAGGTTTACTGGCTGGCAGCACCGTTGTTAGCCATGAAACCATGCTTGTTTAGGTTTAAAAATAGTGTGCAGCATGGATATGTAATTAGCACTGCTGCTCACCATGCAAACATGTAAATTCTGTGTAGGCTTTCCTTGAAGCCTACACGGAGTTTATTGAATCCCAGGATTAACTAATTAACTGAAACAGTAGATAAAACATTACATGTAATGCTATCATTCAACATAAAGTTCATTGATTCAAAATAGTTATCAGCATTCATCAGTACAACACTACTTCCTTTATCTGAAAATCTTCTAATAAAGTTAGAATTTGACCTAAGTGTTCATAATGCAGACATTTAACATGATTTGAAGTTAACAAAATATCTTGCCATTAGCTTTACCATTCAAATTATCATAAATATTATAAATATCCTGTTCAGATTTATTAAGAATGCTAACAGTAAAGGAGGGTGCACAGGCATGAGCGTACTTGGCTTCTTTAAAATGAAATGGAAATTATTAGTTGTAATGACACCAGTTAAAAGCAATCTCAAACTTAAATTGTGAGCAAAAAAGTCTCAGTTCAGTTGAAGTCTCGACTAAATCACAGCACTGGGATGGTATAAAAGTTAAGCCCTTTTCTAAAACAGTTCTCCAATTATCTGTTAAAAGTGTGCATCAATAAATTATAAGTTTAGGTTAACAGTTGTTGTTCTATGACATGCCCTGAGTTTGCATCCTCCATTGTCTGCATCTTCTCTGCTTCTTTTTTGCTAATTGATATTCTTCATATTGCTCACTGCTGCAGTAGCCTTAGCTATATGCGTTTTATCCTATCAAGGATAAAACAGCTGGCCAGCTTCCAAAGCTTCAGGTCACCTTCCATGTACCCAAACTGTTAAGCAACTCTAGCTGAGCTGACTAAAAGACAAGTCTAGGTGTGAAGCTTTTCAGAGCTGCCTTGCCACTGAACAGTTTGCTCTTCTGAGGCATTCGAGAATTGATGGCTGGCTTGTGCTTTCCTTTGCTGGGCAGATAAGTTCCCTTTGGGGAAAATCCTTCCATTTTTCTTGTATTTACAGACGCTTTATTACTTTCCTCTTCAGAAAAGTTATTTCAAAGCTTTAAGGAGTGTTGTGTTTTAATTGACTGTCTCAAGACTGTAAAGTACTTTTAAATGGAGCACTCAATTTTTCTGCCATTTTAAAAGTAGTGTAAACTAACTGACAACGTATTTTCTGTGGAGGAATTGTGTTTATTTATCCATTGTTAGGCTACCATAGTGTTTCAAAGTGCTTTTACTTTTTTTTTCTGTCAAAAAGGTAACTTTTGTGGACTGGTAGTTTTACCAGCATTTGCTGCTCGCCTTCCTAAATTGTCAGTTTCATGATCGGTCATACTTCCAGTCACAAAAAGAAAACAGTTAAGCAAACAGCCTTTTCCACCATAGCAAGCTAGCAATTTGCCTCAACTGCAGCTTAATGATTCTGTTGTTGCCATTTCTTGTACCTCTTTGGTTTAGCACATGCAGCTAATATGGTCAAGGGATTAGCCATGTTCTCTGTGGCTGTTGGAGTCCCCTCACTGGGCTAGGGAGAGCAGCTCTTGCTGGTCCTGGGAGAAGGAACAGAGAAGGTTTTCCTGTTATGTCAGAATGCTGTGCCAATCCCTGGGAAAGTAGAAAGAGCAATAGAGAACCAACAATAAGAATGAGATTTCTGCTTACATATAGCAATGAAGTGCAACAAATGTGTGAAATAATAAGAAACAACTGGAAGATCTTGACAGCACATGAAAACATTTGACATATAGTGGGTGATGCACCAAGATTCTGTTTTAAGAACAGAAAGAATTTAAAACAACTGCTATGTCAAGATAGACCTACTAACAAGATGAACTCAATCACTAAGAGAATGGGTACATTCCCATGTAGAAAATGTAAAGTATGTGGGCTTCTAAATTTCAAGAACTGTTTTGTACATCCTATTACTAGGAAGAAATACAAACTTAAAACTTATGCCAACTGCAATGCCAAGAATGTTATTTATGTCACTAGTTGTAATGTAAGTACTGTTTTTTTATGTTGGTAAGATCAACAGACCATTTAAAGAGAGGGTATTGCGCCACTTAAGTGACTTCAGGCTAAAAAGCAAAACCAATGCCTTGTCACAGCATATTATAAATTATCCTGGCCATAGTTTTAATTTTATTGTGTTTGAAGTATTAACTGAAGATATGAGAATTGGGGGGGGGGTCTACATTAAGTCAGCGAAAAGGCATTACAGCAAATGCCATTTCGCCGACACATATTGAAAGAAAGCTGACAACAAGAGCTTAGGTCAGTGATTTTTTTTTCCCAGGGGAAAAAATCGCTTGGCCTGAGCCATGACATTGCCCTTTACCCCACTGTAGTGTGATTTCGGAGTTGATAAACTTAGGTAGGGGGAATGGGGGCACAGCCCCCCACATTGGGAGGTATGGGTGGCAAAGCCCCCGCACTCTGTAATGTTTTAAGTGGTGTGTTGTGTTTTGTTGGTCTACCAATTTTTTTCCCTAGGGAAAAAATCGGTGACCTGCAGTTTCGCTGTTTTCAGCTTTCATTCTATATGTGTCAATGAAATGGCATTCACTGTAGTGCCATTTCACTGACTTAATATACACATGAGAATGGGAGATCTCTGCAATTTGACTGAGATTGTGGAAACTCACTGGATTGCTGATTTGCAGGCTGATAAGCTGCCTGGACTAAATTGAAGGTTTCCTTTAAAACCTTTATTGAAAGAGTGGAGGCTGAAGAAACAGACTTTGATTGGCTGTGTCTCAGTTTAAATTTGAAGAGCAAAGTTTAGTACAACAGGATCTGACGAAGAAATTCCTGCCGAAAGTCTTTATCCAGTTTCTTTAAGATGACTTCACACTTCACTGTGTTTTTATTTTTCTTATACTTGGTGATTTTTAGTACTAAATAGTTTTAAACCTCTCCATTGTGTACAAGCTTTGGCTTTATTTCTGCAGTTAAGTTTTTGATTGGCAAGCTACTTTTAACTGTCTGTGGTGTGTTTTTACCTGAATTTTTTGGATAGGGGTAGTTTACTAGGACTGGCTCAGGGTTTATTTCAAGCTATTGATCATTCTTGTCTAGTAGTTTCTGGTAAAGAAAGAGGGATGCCTCTTTTCTTGAAGAGATTCAAGATTCTGTTTCTGAACAGGAAAATGCAGGGACAGATTTGTGGTTTTGTCTTCAGATTCCTGATTCAGACTCAGAAGAGAGCTCATTTTCTGATTCTTTCTGATTCTCTGTCTCTAAGACTATTGCTAGAATGTCCCAGTGTTTTCAGTGGAAGAACATTGGGGTTTCTCAGTTCCTCAGAAAAAATATAAGTTGTTACAAAAGGATTTTCCAGAACTTACACCCATTCCTATTGTCCTATTTGCATCAGAGAATGTGCATTTTACTGCCTGCAATGTCTCTGATACTCAGACAGCTAATCATAAAAAGGTAGATAGAATGCATAAAATATCTCAGTCTTTTAAATTTTTATGCAATGTTCCCAAAACTGACCCAGCACCTACAGCCTTAGTTGACTCCGCCGCTGCTAAGCACTTAGTTAATGCAAATCCTTCACTTTCTAATAATGATGGGAAATTATTGATAGGTATGGGAAAAAGTGTATACTTCTGTAACTTTGATTAACATAGTTTTAAATTGTCAGGCTCATATGTTAAAGTTTATTCTGATAAATTGTGAATGTATGAGGAATGTTTTATCTGGACTTTTTTCTTGTGAAGAAAAATCTGCTTGAAATAACTTAGTTTCTTCTGTTGTACAGGTCAGTACTCAATGTTTACAGTATGTATATGACTCTGTGAATACTTCTTCCAGAACTACGGCCACTTATACTTTATTAAGTAGGTTTGTTGGGCTGCATTCTTAGAACCTCCCAGATGATGTAAAAATGATATTTTAAATTCCCCCTTGGATAGACATTTAGTATTTTGCCCCTCTGCTGCAGATGTGATCAAAAAGTGTGATGAAAGGGGCAAGTTTATCCAGAAAATCTCTCTAAGATTTTTCCGCCTTCCTTTCCCACATTTTCCAAGGGATTTTCTTTCTCCTCATCCAGTTTTGGCAAAAAACAGAATAAATAGTCTCAGCAGAAATCAGGAAACAGGCATTTAAGAAGAAGTGGCAGGTGGGTCAGAAAATAAGTCTCAAACCTCCTCAAACCAACAAAAGTTCAATATGTCTGAATGACTATTCAAGAAACCTTGTGACTCCCTCCCAGCCTGGTTCATTTTCTCTTCCAAAAAGTCTGAATTTCCTTTTTTTCCTCATTGGCAACAGATTGTTTCAGACAAATGTGTTCTTAAACTCATTCATCAGGGTTACGGAGGGCAGTGGGAGGAAATTCTTCCTTTCCAGGGGTCATTCCTCATCCTGCAGATCAGACTCTTTTGCTTCCTCCTGTTCTTTATCACATGCTGTCATGAGCAGTGATAGAACCAGTTCCTCCTTTCCAGGTGGGGAAGGGTTTTTATCCAAGGATGCTCCTACTGTCAAAGAAAGAAAATGCTTGGAAAGCAGTTCTGGATCATTTTGTAATAGCGTACAAATTAAAAATGATGTCACTTCACTATCTGCTACTCCTTCTTCCACTTTCAAGTTTGCAAGCAGCACTATAATTAAAAGATGCTTATCATCACATCCCTGTTCATCCAGACTTCAGGTGTTTCTTAAAGTTTTTGTGTGTCTGGATCATATTATCAGTTCTGTGCTTTACCCTTTGGACTATCCACTGCACCGACAATGTTCTTAAAGTGTCTAGTTCCAGTTATAGCTAATTGCAGGCTACAGCATATCCATACTTTCCATATTTAGATGACTTGCTTATCTTTGCAGAGTCTTTTTCAAAATGTCAGGAATCTCTGTCTTGGATAGGTAATCTCTTTGATAAGCTGGGATTCCAAGAGATCATTCAAAAGTCTTTCTTGACTCCCACATACAGGATTGTGTTCCTGGGATATCAACTAGACCATGGGTCTGCAACCTTCACTATCAAAAGAGACATTTTTGGCCCTTTTCCCACCAAATAAAATTCATCTGGAGCCACAAAACCTGTTTGATCCCTAATATGAAGATAACACAATGTGTAAAGTTTTATACTATATATAAAAAAATAAGTTTATAAGAGCAATATTTAAAATCCATCCCTGTTTTTGTTCCTTTGTTGGGATTTTTATTGGGATTGCTCAATTGCTGTGTGTGTGTGTGTGTGTGTGTGTGTGTGTGTGTGTGTGTGTGTGTGTGTGTGTGTGTGTGTGTGTGTGTGTCATTGCCGCATACCTCTCAACCTCTTAGAGCAAGAAATCTGGACAAAGCCATAAATAATGGGGGACAAAGGCCCAAAAATAGGGACACTTTTTAAATATCGCTCTTACAAACTTAGAAAATTAATAGAATAACAGCTTTGCATTAGCATTATTTTAACTTAAGGGTATGAAGTCTGAAACTCAAGTGTCTGTCTATATTTTCTGATTTCAGCTCTCAACGATTTGCCAGAAAACTATAATTTTATGAGAAACAGACCATAAATATGAAGCAAAAAGCAGAGCATTCTATGAAAATCTGTACAGTTGCGAGGTAACTGTGTGTGTGTGTGTGTGTGTGTGTGTGTGTGTGTGTGTGTGTGTGTGTGTGTGTGTGCGTCTGTGTGTGCGTGTGTGCATGTGTGTGTGTGCGTGTGCATTTGTGTGTGTGTGTTTATGCGTGTGCGTGTGTGTGTGTGTGTAAAATTCATGTTAACAGAAACCGTGTTATTCTAACAAGTTTATAAGTTTATAAGAGGAATATTTAAAATCTGTCCCTGTTCTTTTTTTTTCCTCTGTACCCCTTTTATTTGTGGGTCAGTCCTGACTTCTTGTGGTAAGAGTTTCAGAGGTATGGTGGAGAGGTACAGAAACCTTTCAGGATATGCTGCTGCTGCCAGGGAATTGTTCGATCACTGACAGTGTGTATGGAATGCATGGTAACGGAAACTGTGTTATTCTAACAATATTTAAAATCCATTCGCTGTCAGTGTGTGTGTGTGTGTGTGTGTGTGTGTGTGTGTGTGTGTGTGTGTGTGTGTGTGTGTGTTTGTGCCATGCAGCAGAGTGGCCATTATTTTTAAAAGCTACAGGGAGCCACTGTAGAAGGGTGTAAGAAGCAGATGCAGCTCCAGAGCCACAGGTTGCCTCCCCCTAAACGAGACACTTCATTTCAAAGATCTTTTCTTCCACAGGAAGAAAATATATATATCTTTATTTAGATCTATTTCTAATATTTTCTACTCAGACTTTGATCACTGTAAGGGAATACTTAAGGATTTTAAGTCTCATGGCATATATGATTTTCTTGATACTCCTGGCAAGATTCCAGATTTGAAAGATACAATGGTATCTGAAATCTCTTTGTTCCCAGCATCAACACCCTTTATCTTTTCAGTTCCCTGTACTGGAGTTTATCAGAAGATACATTTTTGGTGGAGACAATAATTATCCTTAAATTTAGGTCTCCCTTTCTCACTCCCTTCTCCAAATCAGTCAGGCACCATAGATGCTTTGGACTTTGCTTGGAGAGTAGTTTCAGGAGAGATATAAGTGCTAGCAGTTTGGGACACCAAAGACAGAAGTAAGCACATAAATATCAAGGAGTTGCTTACCCTGATTAAGGAACTCAACTCTCTGAACCATCTTTGGTCCCCAGGACCTCTTCAATTAGTTACAGACAATACCACAGTAGTGTGGTACATCAGCAAGCAAGGGAGAACCAAGTTATACCCCCTTTGCAGACTAGCCATGTTAGCCACAGATACAGCTTCACAGCACAGTCTCACTTTACAGGCATCCTGCATTCAGTTAGAGCAAAACTATGAGGCAGACAAGCTGAAAAGGACCAGGGCAGATCCTCACAAATGGAAATGAGATTGAGAGTTTTCCAAGATTTTATTCATCTGTGAGAACTTCCTCAAGTAAACCTATTTTTCTCATCTCTGAACAATCAACTGGCAAAATTCTGTTCCAGGATTCTGTGCAAGAAGGTATGGAAGACAGATGCCTTTTCTCTTCTTTGGACAGGGATGTTCCTGCATGCCTTTCCACCCTCTCAGTTAATATCCAGAGCACTTCTGAACATTCAGAAGGAATTATCCAGTTCATTCTGGTGACTCCCTACTGGCCCAGACAACCATGGTTCTCCCTTCTTTTGGAAATGGCCAGGGAGAATTACCACAACTTTCTCAACAATGGATCTACTCATGCAATAACAGGGGTGTTTGATGCACCCGGATATTAATCATCTTCAGCTGACTGCCTGGGTGACAGAGTCTTAATCTTTTAGGCAACTGTTTTCTGAGGAGGTGCAGCAGATAGTAATGGGGATAAGAAAGCCTGTTACTAGAAAATAATATATTAGGAAATGGAAAAGGTTTTCTGGTTGGTGACAACAACATAATCAGAACCCATTTAGGGCAAGTTGTTCTCTGGTTTTACAATACTGGTGTGAGTTACTATCCTATGGCCTTTTTAATTCTTCTATGAAGGTTCATTTATTGGTGATTTCATCATGTCTGCCCATGGATCCTCCTTTTTCAAGGCAATCTCATGTAAAAATGTTCTTGAAAGAGGTTTTGCATAAGAGGCCTCCAAATAAACTGGTGCACTCCTTGGAATCTTAGTTTTGTGTTAGAGAAGCTAATACTTTCTCCATTTGAACCAGCTAATCTGGTTGACTTGAGGTGCTTAACATTGAAAACAGTTTTACAGATTGTTCTGACCACTGCAAGCAGGGTATCAAAGTTTCAAGGTCTTATGGGGAGTCAACTCTACCCCATTTCCTATAGGGACAAGGTTTATTTGAGAACTAATTCTTCTTTTATGCCTAAAGTGGTATCTGAGTTTCCATTAAGGCAACATATCCATCTTCCTGTTTTATTTTCCAAACCTAAAAATGATGGAGAAAGCATTCTCCAAACCTTGGATGTCCACAGACAACTCAGGTAGTATTTTAATAAACTAAATCTTTCAGATCTTTGGATCAATTGTTCATTTCTCATGAAGATAATAAGAAGGGAAAACCTGTTTCTAAACAGATTATTTCCAAATAGTTGTCTAAAGCTATTATCTTTTGTTATACTCACCATGACAAATATATTCAAGGCAGGGTCGTTGCCTACTCTACCAGGGCCTTGGGTTCATCTAAGGTTTTTTGGGAAGGACTGGAATATAGAAGTAATCTAGAAGCTGCTACTTGGCCCTCTGCACATACTGTTACAGAGCATTTTAAGGTTGATTCCTTCTCTGGGTCTAGATCAAACTTTGCTAGGACCATTCTCCAGGGACTCCTAGACCCGTCTTCTTCCTCCTCCCAAATATAGTTAACTATGGTAATCTACCCATATAGCTAAGACTACTACAGCACTGGTTAATATGATGAAGATAGTGCAGTTGTGTAAGTTAAACTTACCATAACAGTAGATGTTTGAATAATCAATGCTGCAGTAGCTCCTCCCTCCCTCCATCTCTCTTGTTTTTGGTGTGTTTTTTATGCCAGGGTACAGACATTTATTTTTTTATTATTCCTAGCCTTATTCTTCTAGAGCTCAGCCTCCCTGTCTCTACTGGCAGTAAAGCTCTGAATGGCTTTGTGCCCAAACTTGTCTTTTAGTCAGCTCAGCTCAAAGTATGGAAGGTGCCCTGAAGCTTTAGAAGCTGGCTAGCTATTGAGGTTGGCATAATGGTTAAGGTGTTTACCTTACAGACAGAAGGTGCATGGCATGATTTTCACATGGGGTAGTTGGCTAGGCTTAAAACGGCCCACAGGAGCACTTAGGCTATTATTCATCTATGAAACTATGAACCTCTTTCCTTGATAGGATATAACACACAAGCTAAGGTTATTGCAGCAGTGATAATTCAAACATCTACTATTTTGGTATGTTCAACTTACACAACTGCACTTTTCTGTTTCTGAAAAGGACGTTCTGCTACCAGTTCTGGTACTGAAGGAAAATACTTAGAAATAAAGACTACATTAGATTGTGCAAGTTGAGGTATAAAATATGCTGGGAACAAGGATGAAACAACATAAACAAACTACTAGACAACTTAATTACTTGCATCACATTGCTATATCTGCATTAAATCAGTCTCTCTCAGCTAACTAAAAATATTCCCGTTTGAAAAAGGCAATCAATCATGGGTAAATTTATTTTTCTTTTTCTTTGTGGTTGGAAGACTGCATTCAAAACCTTTCAAATTCTCAATGGTTTCATTAAATAAATGTTCTACTGAGTTAAAACTGGCATCAGCTTGAATTTTATTATGGAGGATATCCAATTATTTCAACAAATCAGCTTCTATGTTTCTAAAAAATGTATTCGTCAGAATCATATAATCAAAGCTCAATTTTATATTCCATTATTGTGATTTATTAAGCAACTATGTGCAGTAGTTTGCTGTAAGTAGGCATTTTTAAAGTGCACAGTACTTAGAAATACACATTATGACTAAGCCTTTGTCATTAGAGCCATTTATATACTGTTGCATTTTCTTTACTAAAGATAATATTAAAGTAGCAGTGCTTACAGTATCAGTAGCATTAAGGCTCTCATTGCTCATAGCATTCACAACATTGTCAGACTTCTCAAAGATAGGATTACCAGTAACATTTAAAATTTTCATAAAAGTGTTCTGTGTATCAGTATCTGTAACCAATAATGGTGTATAATCCAATTAAGGTATCTCAGATGTCATGTTCCAAGGAAACCAACAATAAAATAAAGTGATTTCTTAAATAAAACACTTCTGAGCCTTACTAAGAACCAAGCCACATATTAAACAAACAAACTAACAAAAAAAGACACAAATAGTAATGGTGATCAGCAAAAATAAGATGCACTAGAATGTTATCTATCTCCTAACTCTTCGCATGAGCTATACTTTATGACAAATCCAGTTGGACAAGCATGTCCATTAATCAGAAAGTAAAATAGCTTAGGAGGAAATCACAAAATGCCGGTCAGCTGTAACTCCAGCATGGACTACTAAGCTAACAAACCTTGTTGTTGTATCTTTCAGCTTTTCCTGGTTAGGGGTCGCCACAGTGGAACTCCGGTCTGCTAATGATTGGCAGTAGATTTTTACGTACCGACTTGCCAGGCCTGACGCACAGCCTTCAACGAAGGTATGCCCATTCACGCATGTCTCCACACACAGAAGATGCTTTAGCTGAGAATCGAACAGGACAATGTCTTACTGTGAGGTGACAATGCTACCGCAGCACCACCACTAAGCTAACAAACCTTGTAAAGTGTATAAATTAACAGTTGTTCTGAATAAGTCTTGCAGTCAATATGTACTTCCAATAAGTCAAAAGAGAGGCTAATTTATGCACTATGCATACCTCTCAACCTCTTACTGAAGGAAATCTGGACAAAAGCCTGACATAATGGGGGGGGGGCCCAAAAATAGGGGCACATTTTAAAAATCACAAAAAGAAAAACTGCTAAGACTCAGATAAACCAGTGTCCACATTAACAAATAAAGGCATAAACTATAAATAAAATATGTACACTGGAAGCACGGAGAACCAGTAAAGCAATATATATTTTATTGTGGTAAGCGCTTTCATGATTAGATAAAAAATCGCTTCATCAGACCAAAACCAGATTTAAAAGATTTACATTATAACGTAAATGTTTTAAATCTGATGAAGCGATTTTTTATCTAATCTTGAAAGTGCTTACCACAATAAATATATATTGTTTTACTGGTTCTCCATGCTTCCAGTGTACATATTTTATTTATAGTTCACACATTTTAAATATTGTTCTTATAAACTTAGAAAGTTGTTAGAATAACAGTATTTGTATTAGCATGCATTTTCTGAAGGATATGAAGTGTGAAACTCAAATGCATGTTATTACATAGTGACTTTAATCCTTAGATCATCCCAGTGATTTGTCAAAAAAAATTTATGAGGAACAGACAAAAATATGAGCCAAAAATCTGGGCATTCTGTAAAAATCTGTACAGTGAGAGATGGAGCAACACTTTATCAAGGAGAATGAAACCAAATGATAGTGGCGGAATCTGTAGATTAAAATCCAAAGTTAAAGCAAGGTTAGAAAGTCATCCAATGAGGAGTGGATCCAGGAAGGAATAAAAGTATAGCAGAAATGGTAGATTTCTGTTAGGGAAATCCCAGAAACAGCTGTCAGCCAAACAAAAGAACTGTGTAGTAGGCAGGTAGGAAGTAAGTAATCAAAATGAAGAAACAGGTAAGTAAACTATAACTGCAGCCATGATCACAAGTGGCTGGGCAAACAAGAAAGAATGTTCAGAAATTGAAGAGCCAAATGAATAAGTCTTTGTTGCTCCTAGAATCCTGGAATCCTCTTTGGTGACATGAAGAGAGCTAGGAACACTTGTACCAAAACAGCAATGTGACTACTGAAGGCTTCTCAGTTTGCAGCTATAAGACCAACATGACACTGCAGCTTTCAAATAGCTAAACTGAAGAGGCTGTGAAAGTAACTCTTATGGCAATTGTAATTTTCTCACATGATACACGTAACAGTGCAGCCTGCCAAAAGCACATTGGTTAACCAATGTAGGTCTGTATGGCAGCCTACAGAAGACAGTCAACATTAAAATACGACTTGCTAATTGAAGTGGTGATATGCAAAATATATATTTAAAATATTCCTTTAGTTAGTTAGTTAATTGCATAGTTAACTTGTGCAGAACACAGATCTAGGTGGATTTTTTTAGGTTCAGTCCAGGGACACAAAACAATAAGTCTTAAACTAAGGAAAAAATGTAGATATTTCTAAATGTGAAAACTATACAGAGGTAGGTACTAACATTGCTCTTATTGATTAAGACAATGATAGCAAAAACAGCATATGCACCATAATATTTACAGTATGTACTGTAGTGGATGGAATGTTTCCTTGGAAAAATGTTGGGTTCGAGAATGTAAAGATTTATGTGTTAGGGAAAATTAATTGTTGAATATGTTTAAGCAGCATTAATATTTTTGAACACTTACCTTGTACAACTTTGAATAGGTATTTGTTATACTGAGACTGAATTTTTTAAAGAGCCAGTGGACTTTAATTTTATAATGATGTGTCATCTTAGGAGCAAGGATTGAAACTGAGTGTTCTGTTGAATGAGGTTTGCTTTGCAGGCATTGAAGGTTGAGGATTGAAGCGGTCAAGGATCACAGGCTGCAAGAAGTATTCTTCATGTAAAGTCTGCTGGCAGAGAAGGAGTTAAATATTTATTTATGTTGCACTGCAACCATTTAGCCTCAGAAAATGTGGCACAATGGTCTTGTCTTAGAGATAAGAGGGTAATAAATCTGAAAAAAACCCACTGGAAATGCATGAAAATATAAAACAAATAAAAATAAGGATAGATTTGGGTGACGAGATGATACTAAGATAATACTAAACAGAAAACAAAGTAAAAAGGCCATGTTGCTGCTACCTTGCCAAACAGAATTTATAGGACTTAAGATCTTGATATGATTTGGACCACTGAAATATATATACATATTAGTGCAATGCATAGGTAAAGCAGAATTATTCCATTATTAGGCTATCTTAATCAGATAAACAATTCCTTTATCTTACTGATTGTAATATGTCTCATACCATTATTCATAATAACAAAAAGTTTATTTTTGTAGTATTTTATAGCATTAATATAAATTCTTGCTTTCATCTTCTCAGCCAGTATTAACGAGTCATACTTTATTACAGAGGCAGAATCAAAACTGAAAAACTAGCCTTCTCTAGGAGAGCAGACAAAGACAACCATTATAGAACAGTGATGCTGCCTTAGGGAGGGTAATGGCAAGGCACGAATGGTCATGAGACTCAGTGGCCTTAGAATTTCTATGAATCTAAGAATCAATGAAAATTCTTTGTTTTCCTCTCAGTTTTTCCTGCTTTTTAATACTGTCCAAAGTGTCCTTTTCAGTATACTTGCATTATGCATCTTATTCATTCCTAGAGTGGTGTTTCTTCTCATAACTTGTTATCTGTTCTTTTATATATTTATTTACTAGTTTGCTATCTTCTCTTTGTTTATATTTACTCTGCTTCATGACAGCTGTTCCTACTCATTACTGAATTCCTTTCTTTTCTTTTCATAGCAAGCTCAGGATTGTTATCCCACTTACTAATTTCCTTATTCTGTTATTCCATGATAACCTTATTGCCTATTTGAGAGACAGAGATTAATGAAGTCACTCTCTGTATGTGAATAAAATTCCTTAAGTACTGATGGAATAGATTACTGCTGATTCCTTCCTCTGACATTTATTGTTTAATAATATCTCTTCCCTCTGTGATCTGTCCCTTCTTCAAGACTCTGGTATGCATGTAAGTCTTAATCACTGAGAAACAGCTCTGCTGATTTTGTCATCCACTAGGCTTTCCAAGCAGTGTTCTTCATCATAAAGGGAAGAAAAGTATTTGTTTGAATTGTGTTTGCATTCTCGGATGCACTTTGGTTGCCTGTTTTATATTACAGTTTTATTGTACTTTTCTGATATTTCTTTCATTTTTAACAAAAAAGTTGATTGCCTGCAGTTTCAGCTTGGTTTGATGATGTAGACTTTTAGCTTGAATAGCAATAGTGGCAGTATTGTGGTTTACTGTGGGATCTGTGCCTTGTGCATACTATTTCTACTGTTTTTTCTGCTAAAAGTCCATTTGCTGGTAAATTCAGTTTGGTCTGGTGCCACAGGCCTATAGTTTGCATTGTAATAGTGGCATCATATTATTTATTGCATGATCTGTGTCTCATACATGCTGTTTCTATTGTATTTTTTCACTAAGTAAATAGATGATACATTCAGTTTGATTTGCTTCCATAGACTTGCAGTTTAGATTGCAGTAGTGGCAGTACTGGGATTTACAGCAGGATGTGTTTTGCATTCTTCTGTGTATATCTATAAGCACGATTGAAAAGCTTATATGCTCAACGTTGCCTGCTAACTATAATGGCATTGCTACCTCTGCAATATCTCCTGTTGCTTTCCCCATCTTTTGTTTGATAAATTCAGTTGCTTTCTCATCCTTCTGTAAACACAGGAGTTACCTGTTTTGTTATATTAGTTATTGTGCTCCTCTGCCCCCTCAGTTAAAATCCAAATCACTTGAAATTACACCCACCCGAATCTCATCCTTACCATATATATCCACAGCGTTGAGAAAATTGATTTGCTGAAAGCTCACAGTTTTAGAGGTCCATTGACTTAAGTTCTTTTTGCTCAGTTTCCTCTCTTGCTGATTGCCTATAACCTGTGCTGAGCTGCATTCACACAGGGTCTTTTATTCAAGACTCTGCGAAACATGGTATGTCCTGAAAAGTGAGAAAAGAGCTGCATTGATTTTAGCATTACCCCAGGTATTCCAAGTAATATTTTTCTTCAAGAAAGGAAGAAAAAATACTGACACAGATGCAGTTGAACTCTCTGTATAGTGGGTTGTCTGCACAAGAGCTTTTTCTCTATAAGAAACATCACCTAATCTATCAGACCTCAATATTCTAATGTACAGCCAAAGAAATCTGTGTTGAATCAACTCTTTAAGTTGCAGTAAAGCAAGCCTAGAATATCACTCCCCCTTGCTCTTGAAATTTTAAGGACTATTCCACAGCTTTATTAGTCTACATAAGCTAACTATAAACCAGATAGTTGTGCCAAATTATAGCACCAGTCCTACACCCTAGAACCAAACCCAGCTATCTCCCCCCCCCCAGCAGTTTCTACACTCAATCAGCATAATGCAGTGTGTGAAAAATGTACAAGTCATTGGAGGCCAAAATCTCACACACAGAACTCAGTCATCAGGATCGTCAGTAGTACACCATACAACTCACCTCAGCACTACACTAATAAAACAAATAATCTGTCATATGCTGAGGTCCTTAAGATCATGTTCCAGAAATCACAAAAGACCTCCAAAAATGTAACACTGACATTAAGCACCCTCAGCTGCACTATCAGTCTGCAAAGCCTACCACCTCACATTGCAATAGGAGTCTCAAACTCATAGATGCTAATCCCATAAGGCAGCCATCTACCCAACCTAGTATTCTAGACATAGGTGTCTCCATTGTAAGGCATAAAGATGTTCCTCTTACCAGGCTGAGTAAAGAAAAAAATCAGTAGCTTTTCTGTTGCCAGAGTCCATCAGATCATGCACACACTCAAATCCTTAAATGACAAGTACTAGTATGACTCTGTCATAGTAATGTGGGTGTTAATCACTTAAGACATACTTCCCTGAACTATATGAAAAGAGATATGATGGTGTTTTCAGACTATGTTTCATAAACAAATATGAGTCTAGCATTGAGAAGCATTTAACCTTCTCTAAGAATGATGTCAAAACATAAGCAAAACACCATTGATTCCAGTGACTGACTTAGGTTTTGGTAGCATTCAAAGAGGGTACAATATTTGTCTGCCTGGGAGGATATGATGAACAGACTATGCTGCTTTACCAGGGATGGTCTGCACTGGTCCCTTATAGACTTTTGAGTATTGTCTAAGAAATTAGCTACCCCTATAGTGCTATTTTAAGCAATGCCAATCAGATAAACCTGCCAATATAATAAAAAGAGTAAAAAGACTAAGGAGGAGCCTAAACAAACTCCACTCACCTGGGACTTTGCCATGTGTTTTCTTTAAGTCTAGGAATGTCCACTTGTACTCTTTCCTAATTTTTATCTTCTTTTCAGCTATCTGCCTCACTGCAAATGCTGAGTCAGTTATGCTGCATTCAAATCTAGATCTGAGCTGCTCATCTCCAGTTTTACATTCTACTACTCTGTGAATCCGTTTATCATTCTTTCTACAGGATTTCTCTGCAGTGTGGCAGGAATTTGATACCTTTCTACTGCCCACAGGTGTGGACGAGCTGAGCATAGAGCACTGTAAAAAATACACATTTCACCATAAAAAAATTTGTTGAATATTTCACCAGCTTTCCTACCTATTTTGCAGTGTCTAGGATGGAGTCAGATTGGACATACATCAACAGAGCAGCTTTTTTTCATGATCAGTCTGTATTTAAATGTAAGTACTATCCATATCTGCTGAAAATTTTACATCATCTAAAACTCCTCCTTCCCATAGTTCTTTGTAGTTAAAAACACAGTTTCTAATCCCTCACTCTGCAAATATCGGAAAATAATGTCTCTTTCTGCATATTAAAGAGTTTGTTAACAAATATATAATCTTCTCAAATGCTTGACAGAGGTTTCACAGTGCCTGTGGAATCTTACCTTTTTTTACTACTTAGTCACTGATAGTTTTCAGAAACACCAGCAATAGAGTCTTCATTAGAATTGCTGTTACTGATTAAACACAATCTTTTGTTATCAATCATCACCAATAACTCCTTCTTAAACCTTCAAAATAGGATTTTGAATAGTCTACTTTCTGGGCAAGAATTACCTCACATCTAGGTTTACAATAAATATACTTAATTCTATGAGCTCACAGAATAAATATTTGCCTCGTGAGTTCAACATGGTACCATTCTGGTCATGTCCCAGTGTCATTTTTATCACTGACCTGACAATTCAGCAATCTAAACTGCAAACTCACTTTTAGGCAAATGTTTGTGGTATACATCATGCTCCATGAAATGACTTTTACATATTCTGGCATTAGTTTTCTAATGTGGCATTCCAAATTAACACATCCAATACAAATGCTATGCGTTTTAACCAATATCAAATCTTAACCTAAGCATATCCTGTTGCCCCACTGATTCCAGTGATACTAAAATGACCTAACTATATTTTTTCAAGTGCATTTCTGATTTGCTCTTTCATTTTGGCTAGTACAAAAACTGCAGAAGTAAAATAGTTTTTCCATATAAAGACTCCCACAGTGCACTTCTATTGGAAAGCAAATATACCTTTCTTGTTCAGACAATGCTTTGCCTATCATAATACTTGGTCTCCATCAAAATGATGGTCTGACTAGTTTTATTTGCAAAGGTACGAAGACAATTATTATGTAAATTATCAAACATCATCAAAACTACTATATCAAATAAACTAAATTTTGCTTGCAACATAAATAGGACATGTTGGACAGACGGATATGTTTCTAGGAAAAGTCCAATTCTCTGGAAGAGGCTCCGTACTCATGTGAAATAGAATTCCTCCTTAACCCTATTAAAGGTCAACAAGGAGCAATACAGGTCATTGGAAATTCACCCCCGGTCTGGTGCCTATGTCTCTAATGGACCAAGTCAGTAAGTAAATCACTCCCTTCCCCCATATAAATCAAATTTGCAGGTTAATTTGGCTTGCATGGCTAGGCTTATAAGGAACTTAGTGGTCATTAGCCTAGTATACATGTATGAACCTATGAGATTAGGTTATGCCAAAAATGTTGAGAAGATTCCGGATTCTTTTTAGACATGTTGCTTTTCAAAGTTAACTGGCTCCCTTTGTCTGCCAGGAGGCACTTCTTCTTGTTTCTCAGAATAATAATATTCTTTGTGAGTCCTTTTTTTCTTATTTTACCAGCTTTCTCTTCCTTCCTGCAAGTACCAGCTTAAATGCCACCTCCTGTTGCTTCCCCTGCCTACAGGTCAGATGCAGAAGAAAGAACATTCAATGACATGTACCTATACTGCTAGAAGTCTTTTTGTTCTGCATCTAATATTATGGCTATAGTTTCTGTACTTGAAGGAAACTGGAAACTAAAAAAACATGTTACGTTTATTGTGTTCACGATAGCTGTTATTACAGCAGCTTTTTCTTTTACTCCTTCACTGTGGGTTGTTTTTTCTGAATGCCTCTGAACTTTCTTGTAGTTAATTAAATATAATTAAACACTAGAAATAAGTTCTCTAGTTGCTTTGTAATTACACATTTATGCTTTGGTACCTAGTAAAAGCTATCTGTCTGGGACAGACAAGTGTATACTGTAGCTGCATTACCTGCATGAAACCTATAATTTGTTTGTTACATTCTTGTGAATGCACGAAATATGATCTTGCTGACCCTATGTATTTAAATTTGTTTTTGCTTTGTGTTTCATCATTGCTAAAACGGGTACTGGACCCTGTCTTCTTACCTGTTTAATAAATAATTGCACAATATGTGCTTGCATTTATTTGGGAGTACTTTGCCTGGCTGATGACAAACTGACTGACTTGATGACTGCTATTTCCCATTTACCAACTTCCATCCAACTAACTTACCTGTTGCCTGACTTTACATCATCAGTGATTACTAATGGATATGGGGCCTGGTCTCAGAAATGAAATTGTATGTACAGATTTTAAATGCAAACAAAATTTCACCTAATATGACCACAGCTGTTTGGAATACTATCAAAATCAGTGTTGGAACTTCACTCAACCAATTAGGACAATGACCAGAGCCAAAAGCCTAAAAAGTTGAGGAAAAAAAATCAGATAACAGTAACAAATGGAAGGTGATGCTATGTTTCTGCATGAATAAAAACAAACTGCTGAAACTGGAAGAATGGGTTATTTTTTAGGGTTATAAGACTCAAAGAAATCCTGACAGCATGTGTTTCAGTTTGTGTATAAAATACTACAGACACTAATCATCAGAAAGATAAAATAACTGGGTAACTGGGGCAAAATTATGTCATCAAGTAGTCAGCATTAGTACTTTCCTACATACCTGGACCATCTGACAATAGCTTCCTATTGCTAAAATCTTTTGTTGAACAGCTACTTAAGGAGATGTTGATACATGGATATTAAAATCTACAGTAGCACATGAGGTAATCAGCTGGCTATGTCCCATGAGCTACAACTGCAAATGATCCAAACCATACACTTGCTTTAGTCAACAGTTTTAGCAATTGTAAAATTGTATCCAATAAAAACTGCTTGGACCCTACCCTTCATCCTTGTTAACGTGGCAGCAAAGTGATCCAATCGTTCTGTTTATGCTGTTCAACTCAAGTATATCCTCTACCAATTTATCCCCACCAGTCTCACATAACCATCCTTCTGTTTTTTCCTTCTGTATTTATATATTCTTCTTCTTTGGGCGAGGAGGCACACAATTCCGTTTGTGGGATTAAAAGGATGTACAGATATACAGATATTCACACAAACACACACACACACACACACGCACACACACACACACACACACGCACACGCGCACACGCGCACACACGCACACACACACACACACACACACACACACACACACACACACACACACACACACACACACACACACACACACACACACATGCATAACACTCACAGCAGCTGTAAAGCTATTCAAAGCTGAATGGAGTGCAAACACAGCCCAAAGGACACTGCATTAGACCTGAGGACAGTAGAGGTCTTGTTTCCTGCCACTGCAATACTGCAATAGATCATCTAGACAATTATTTTGAGAAAGGCTGAAACCTGAATTTGCAAAACAAAGGTGAAGTAGTAGTGATGGAGAGTTGTGAAAAGAACATGTGGGCAAGCAAGATGTTAGGGCATTGAAAAAAATGTGAAGAGTAAATTGGAGGGCTATTAGTTCCTCATCAGATAGTTGAGGTAGCCCCATTTATTTCACTTTGTTAAACAAGCAGCCATCTACTGAAAGGCCTACTTATAGAAGAGACCTAAGGAGTAAAGTTCCATTAACAGATTGTGAGGATTTAATCAGACAAACTGTTCTGTTCATAACCTAACAGTAAGTTAAGGATAGCTGACAGTATCACTTACTGTAATAAATCAACATTCATATAGCATCAGGTAGATACATAAGTGATATAAAACTTCACCAGACAGTGCAAGGCAATATTTCCATGCTCCACACCTTGGCCTAATTTAAAAGCCCTTTTATAGCACAACATCATAAGTGCACCTGAATAAAGCAGTCTTATTAAAAACACACACTGCTGAACATTTTCATTGTACACTGAATACTGTGTATGCCTAATTATCTCAAGGCATTTTTTTTACTCTGTCGGTAATGAAGAAGTGCAATACTTCTGTGATGCCCACTGCAGAGCACAATGACCTCTAAGAACCCAGTGTTTGGGCCATTCTATTGGATGTGTGCTACAGGGGCTTATGGAAGTTGCTGTTGTATTGTTAGAGATGTAGCTGCAGGCTGGTGAAGTGACCACTGCAGAGCACCTTAGACTAAGTATTTAGTTAAGTGATGCAGAGCAGTAGCTTTATCAAGCTTAAACTTACTAATTGTAGAGAGCATCAGTGTCAGACCACAAATGTATGATTGCTAACTATATTTGAGGTACATAGCACAGTGACCCATTCTAAGTCTGCAGCATCTGTTGGTAATGGGTCATCTGCCATTAACACTTCACATAACCCATCAGCATCCAAGTACCACTGGGTAAAGCTGCAACAACTGAATGAAAACAAATCGCAATGACACATCACCTGAACTTTTTTAGTGCTTCCATTTTTTAATCAGCAATATTTCATCAGAAACAATAATATATTTTCAATGAATTTCCAAGTGCAAAATTCTCACGTGTTTCTTTCCACTCTGCCTTCATCATGTGTAACACATTCCCCTCCAAAGATCTCACAGGAAGCTTTCTCCAGTGTCCTCTCAAACAGAGAAGAAAAATACCTCTGTGCTTTGGACAAATATCTCATAATCAATATGAAACCACTTTAGATATAACCTGAAAAATAGGACACTCTCCTTATGAGACAAATCCAGTCAACAAAACATAACTAAGTAAATATATAAATATAAATAAAAAAAATAAATCAAGGTTTAGCATGTCACTTAAGTGATTTATAAGTACTTCAGCACTGCAAGGTAGACACTGCTCATGGTGCCTGTGTTACTTCATTAGCTATTGTGACAAATGTGTTTTAAGCTGGACACATGCACCCTTCAGACTCATGGCTCACAACACTAGTGGGAGTGCAGTAATATGTGTACAGTGCACACCTCACTGATCCTTATTGTGTGCATCACTGATTCTCATTGTTTGCTGCATGGCTGATCAAATTCCAAGCAGCACCTCAAAGATAATGCAATGACCAAGATTTAGAAGGCTGAATCCTAATGCACAATCACATCAAATGAAACTCAAGACCATGTAACCATAGGAAGAGAATCTGTAATAAAACACTCAAAGCAAGCACTGGTGCTGGCTTTCCCTCTAGTGCAGTAATCTTTAACAATAAAAGTTATCAGTGGGTAGCAGTTCTCTGATAGCTAAGGTAATGCATCTGGCAAAACACTTAGGAGGTATCAGCAAATCAAGCAAAAAACTTTCTGTTCTGTTCCCTACACAAAGCAAAGTAGACAGACAGACGGTGTAACTTTAGCACTCATGTACCCATTTTAGGTATCTGAGGTGATAAAGGATGCACAGAATATAAAAGTCTCTCCACTTTTTTCTGCCCTTGCAAAGAAAACAGAACTGACTGAAACAGAGAATGGTAAACTTGAAACCACCTTCTGGGGGAAATGTACTAGCCCTAAGCAATGCCTAATCCTTGTGAAAGAGCAGACAGGATTCTGTTTACTCTTGCAACTGAAGCTCCAGGACTCTATACACAGAGGTTATGGCCACTAGAAAAAAAAGAGGGTTCCAAGATATGAATTTTAATATCTCTGAGCAAGCAGCCTCCAATGCCAGATGAAAAAGACTGTTGTACATGAAACTAAGTTATGTCGTGGAAAAAATTTCTTCAGAGGACAGAGAGACATAGCACTACTTTAAGGAGCCATTTTGCCACCTGATGCCAGGGAAAGTCTTGCATTCCACAAGGTTATTAAGGATAGAAGTTCCTGACACATGCATTTTGGCCATGGGATTGCTGAAGCCCAGGTCATACAACTGAGACTAGTCAGGCTCTCTCAGAAGTTTACTGGCTAGAACAGTACTGGGTGCCAGTCTGTCCACACTGTGAAGTTTTTCCACTTGAAGACATAGGCCTGCCAAGTCAAAAGCTTTCTGCCTGCATAAATAACCTCTGAGATAGAGGATCCTATGTTATCATAGGTTCATAGGTTCATAGGTTGGTACTAGGCTATCAGCCCTAGGGCTTATACAAGCCTAGCCATAACAATTCCCTGGCTATTTCTTCCCACATTATTTACTTTCCTGGACCTCTGTCAGTTGGTCAGGATCAGGACTGAGTTCTTAAAGTGGAGTTTTGTGTCAAGCCAGTGCTGGGGTCCTCCTTGATTAGCACTGAAAGGATATGACTCACTGATGCTATACCCCTACATGCCACCAGAGGGCAACAGAAACAACTTTTAGTATTTCTCTGGTGGTGGTGCTGTGGTAGTGTTGTCACCTCACAGTAAGACGTTGTCCTGTTCGAGTCTCAGCTAAAGCGTCTTCTGTGTGGAGACATGCGTGAATGGGCTTACCTTCGTTGAAGGTTGTGCATCAGGGCTGGCAACTCGTATGTAAAAATCTACTGCCAATCATTAGTGGACCAGAGCTCAGCTGTGGCGACCCCTAACTGGGAAAAGCGGAAAGATACAACAACAAGTATTTCTCCTCTTGGTGAGGTAATGAGTCTTGGTATCAGAAGGAAAGGAAAAGTCAGCTTCTTCTTACCACATTCAGCAATTCAGCAAAATGCCTTTTGAGATGACAAATGCCCATGCATCCTAGCTGGAGATGGAGACTATGCTCTTATCATGCAGATTTGTTAGAGAGTTATGCCCCAAATTATTCACTCCCAGCTACTTGCACTAGCAAGATAGTCATGGACTATACCCACCATGAAGACTACAGAGTTGCAATTTTTTAGTTGAGTAAACTCAACAACCATCTTACAAGAGCATCTTACAGAAACTGACATACCTAACATGTAAACTCAATATAGTCATTGACTACATTCCCCCACAAGGACTATAGAATTGTAAGTTTTTAGTTGAATAAATACAACAGCTAACCATGTGAAAGCTAATAATCGTAACATATTAACTCCATATAGTCATGAAACCCCCCCCCCAAGACTACAGAATTGCATGTTTTCAGCTGAGTAAATGCTTTCAGGCATCACAAAAATCAAAACTTGAACAATGCTATAACATTGTTGTTAAATTTGTAGCAAATACCCCTTTCAGAACCAGCAACTGTATAGCACTAAAAAGACTAAATTGGTTAGAACTACCCCATCAACTAACATACACACAGCTTATTACCAACTATAAAATTATCCAGAATCCATCTGCTTGTTCTGCCCTAAATGACATTCTACACAGCTATGTTCACAGTCAGTCATTACAATCCAGTGAACAAAAATTTCTGTCTGCCCACAAACCTATCAAATCTGCTGGGCACTGTCTATACTCATACCATGTTGCTAAGGCCTGGAACTCCTTATTTGTATGCACCAGCTCAATACCCTCCCTACCATTCTTCAAAACCATTCTGAAAGACTTCATCGCCAAATGCTGGCTGTGTTCTTGCTCAACACCAGGATAAACTATGTCCCTAAATGTGAACAAATACTTATTTATACCTTACACCTCCTTGCTTTCCCTTCTTCACTCACTTCCTTACTTCTGTCAATTTATCTTCCCTGACTTTCACTCTAAATTTAGCATGTCTGCTTTTCTCTCATTCTATATTGCAATTCATGTTTTTATTCTACTAACTTAACTTCAGATTTTCTATAAACGGTCAAGTATTAAATATTTGTTGTATGACTTGTATCTGTTCTTAACCAATGTTTTCATATTTTGTCTAATTTGGTATAATTATTTAACATGCAGCTGTTTTCTGTATTATTTTTAACAGTTATACAATTATTGTTCGCAAAATGTTTTGTAATATCTTGGAGCTTTTCTCCCTGGGCCTCTGCTGAAAATGGGGCTCCTACCCATTCTGACTTTCCTAGTAATCAAATGCCAATAAATAAATAAATAATAAAAATAAAAACAACAGTCATAGCTACAAAAACTGAATAAATTCAACAACCATCCCAGCAAAAGCTGACATACCTAACATACTAACTCACTATAGTCATTGAATACACCCCCCCACAAATACTACAGAGTTGTAAGTTTTTAGTTGAATAAATACAAATAACTATGCAACTAAATTTGTGGACTGCTCCCACCCCCAAAGACTACAGAGTTGCAAGTTTTTAGTTATGTAAATACAGTTATAAGCATTGCAAAAGAAACAGACTTAGCATATTCATTTGGTGTAAGGGAATTTTACTTGTTTATTCTGTTATGATCTTAATCATACTCTGTACAAAATGGTACAGCAAAAGTTTATTGTCTTATCTCTGCTTGGCTTGTGCTTGGTCTGCTGTTGTCTGTTTTACAGCACTAGAATAAAAGATAGCCTCCACTTCTTCGCATCTTAAGGTTCCCCCCATTTATTCAGTAATTATCGAGTTACATCTTACTCTATCGGTCAGCCTGCAATATCTTAATTCCCTTTTTAACTAATGCATTTCTGAATCACACTTTGTTTTGTAAAGGCAATTCTATGTTGGTCTGTTTCTTCCCTCTTTTTCATGTCCTGCAAACTTACTAATAACTGCTTATATAATTGATATGTTGTTTTTCTTTTCTTATTGTTTTTTAAGAAACACCTTTAGTTACCTACAAGCAAACTCAAACAGTCCATTTCCATTGATTGTTTTTAGAATCCCAATAGTTCCAAGGTGCTGAAATCTACTCCTTCCAAGAAATTGTTTTTTACACAATTACTCCACTGTGCAGGTGGGCCTTGCTTCACTCCCCTACCCTACCTCTAATTCCCACCTACCCAGCTTTCAGCTACATTTATACCTCATCTAACTTCACCAGTATAAAACCAGTATCCAATCATTCTCAACTTCCTTTTTTAATTACAGTGCTCAAAACTCTCTCCCCTTCTCACCCTCAATCCTCATATCTCTCTCTCTCTTCCACTATAGACTTGAGAGCCTAACCACTAAATGCCAAGCCTCCAGAATAAACTTATTTGTGTTCTCACAACTTTATCAAGCTCCCTTCGGATACAAGTCATGGGGTAACGGTACCATTCTCAAATAGATATTGGCTTCTGACCAAGTATATATTTGACCGCTGGTACAATTTCTGATACTTTAAGTGACCATCTCACAAGATATGAAAGATATTCAAATCTGACCTCAATCAAGCTCTGTGTGTGTGGCTGGTGGTATGTCATGGTCATTGTATAGTCTTTGGAATATTTTTTAGTTTGACTCCCACCTGGACAAGTCACATTAATATAAAACCACACACAATCTATCAAAATTCATCCAGCAGACATTTCAAAAGCCATCAACTGGACTGTACTCCCCCACCTTTAAATGATGGTATTATACACTTCAACACCTTATTCCTAAACACTCTAAATAGTTTAATTGCTCTCCATAATAAAAGAATGAAACATAACCCTCACATTGAATTTGAAGACATAGCATGGAATGTCTAGGAAAATAACAAAATAACTAATAACCTTCAAAACCTTAGGTAACTCTGTAATCAGCAAAAATAAAAATCAACCTTGACAAGAAACAGCCAATATATATATACCTTCAAACTGACCAAAAATATAATCCAAAAAAATTCTGGTCTTCAAATAATTCCATACTTATCACAGGTACAAAAAAGTGAAACCGGTCTATCCCCAATAATACCCCATTGTAAACTGCAACAGGTTTCATTACATACTTTATCAAAATTATTGCTTCCTTAACCAAAAACACACTTAATCCCAGCAGACCTATGCTTTATATTTCTCCTAATGTTTCTCCACATTCAGATCTAAAACCATTTAACAACTCTACTCACCCATCCAGAACCATCCATTATAAAAAAAAAACTTTTTAGACTGAAAACATGCTCCACCTCCAGTGACAACCCAGTACCAGAATACCTAAGGCTACCTCCTGTCACCATAGCTTACCCAGTCAGCTTACCAATCAAGAGATCTATTAGGAAAAACACGTTCCCTCCATCTGGAGAATATCCCATAACATTCCGCTATATAACTGGGGAAAATCAAATGAAGTATCAAATGCCCAGCCCACTGTAATGCTGTCCTCTCATTCTGTACTCTTGGAAAAAGGTTTTCATAAACAACTTCTCCAACATCTCTTTCAAAATCAACTCCTTACTTCAACTCAGCATGGCTTTCGACCCACAGACAGCATGACCTCAGCACTTTTATCTTTCATACTCATTGCAAATTAAGTAAGGGACTCAGGTAATCTTGTCTTCCCTTTATTTACTGACCTCTCTGAAGCTTTTAGCTACAAAGCCTCACACTAAAATCCTGCTACAACTACCCTCCTTTGGACTATCACTCCCTACCCTCAATTGATTCAATATCTAGATATATAATAGACACCAGTGTGTAAAATGGCAAGGCTCTCTCTCTCTCTCGCTCTCTGTCTTCATATCTACTCAATCTTATAGCCATCTCCCAAGGTTCCATTCCTGACCTCCTTCTTTATAATATTTTCATCAATAACCTGCACACTACCTCATGTCAAGCTTCTACAATACACTGATGTCTCTATGTTTATAGGGTGATCTGATAACATGTCATATCTCTAACAAATAATGCAAGAAACATTCTTCTCCATTGATACTTGGATCACCAATGCCAATCTTCTGTTAAACCCTAATATAACCAAACTATTCCTATTCACTCCAAAACCACACAGTCAAAAAAGCTACCCAACTTAGAATCTTTTCTCCTAATAATACAGAAATTGAAGTTGCCACCCATACAAAATTACTGAACATGATAATAGATGACAAACTCAAATTCTATCTTCACATTCACAATAATATCACGAAACACCAAAACTAGGAATTTACTTAGACAAAAACACTTTATTAAGGCAAAAACACTTTCTAAAAGCAAATACTAGCGCCACCCTCTATGTGTTATGGAGCCCCGATTTTCACCAATTTAAAAACTTTCCTGAAGACAAAAATTGAAATGTGCTATGGAAAATTTGCAAAATTTGCAACAGACACCTCACACCTCACAACACTGCTTACTACTTAAACCTCTAAAGAGACTTGATCTTCATAATCAAATAACCTACATACAACTACTTACAATGTGCAAAAATATAGATAAGCCATGAACCTGCCCTGCAATGAAATCCCTTCTCCACAGTGGCCATTCAAACAGATCTTTCTGGTTTGAGGGAAAACAACTCCTCTCTGTTCATAAATCTAATAAAAGTGCAGGGCTAAGTCTCTACTCCAACTCTATAGCCAAAACTTGGAACTCACTACTCTTGGCCAACAGAACAAGCACATACTCTAAAAGACTTCCTTTTTAACTCCTGGCTCTACCCTTGTTCCATCCCAGGCTGTACCCTTCCTGCTATAAAATTCCCCTTTCCGTACCACACATACCCCTTTTTTCCATCTCTACTCTGTCCAGCTCCTTGTCTTTAGTCTGTCATTCTTATCTGACTTTCTTGTCTATTTTGACCTATAATCTAACTCTTCCCAAAGCTGAACTACTTTCTGATCTTTTCTATAGCTGTGTAATAATATCTCTGATGTTTTGCCACATTTCTAATCTCTACATTTTCCATGCTACACATTAAAAGTCTTTATGTATGGGCAGAAGCACATACCTCTTAATATCTCCTACCGATTTCTTTTATTTCAGACTTACCATTCAGTAAGAAAATGTTTTTGCTGCTGTATAATGTTTGTAAACAAAAATGTTTTATTACTATATTTCATTTTTAATGTAATATGTATATATGAGTTTGTCATGTAAAATGTATTTTGCAATAATTTTGTAATATATATTTGTAGAATGATTTTTGTGATGCAATGTGGAGCTTTTCTCCCCAGGCCTTCTCTGAAAATGGATACCTTGTCAACCTAATTGGACTTTCACAGTAAACAAATGACAATAACTAAATAAATAAATAAATGATTTGACTAGTTTTAGTTATTTTAAGAACAGCAAGAATAACATGTCACTGAGGTGCTAAACAGATTACGAAGTCTAAATTGACCATCAAGGTCAACAAATACCACATTGGAATAGAAAACGTAACTTTTCTTTGTAGTCAGGTTTATCTCAGCTAAATTCAGCCACAGCCAGGTAAAGTAGGGTTATCCAGGCATGCCCTGCCCCAGTTAATAAAAATAAGGTAAAGACATTTATTTGTGCTATGGGTATTAAAGAAAGTGTGTACCTTATTACATTTCTACAGTGTTTTCTTTAGTGAACCTTACCTGAAAGAATAGACCAGATAAAATTATCTGGAATCTGGAATCTGGACTCTGCTTTGAGAGCATGCATTCCAAATACTCAAGGAATTCTTGAGGCAACAACCTGAACAAACTAGAGTTGATTATAGACAGGAAGTTATAAAGCAGGTTGATGTTTCAAACCACTAACTCAGCTAGATTTATTCAGAGGGAAAAAGACATCCAATAGTATATCTTAGTCAGACACTTTACACAGGGAAGAATTGTTTGCAGCTATGGTAAAAGAATGTGAATAGTGTGGGCTTTCTAAAGACTCCAGTCCTTTTTTCATGGTAGGAAAATTATAATAATGATGAAGTACTATCCTTCAAAGTGCTTGCACAAAGACAGTAGACAGAATAAAATGCTTATAAGGCAATTGCATATGGGATTATAGTGCAATGTTTGAGTTAAATTATCTTATTCTAAGTATTTGCATGTTGGCTGATCAGCAATATTCACTTAAGTCAAGAAAAAAAGGAGAAATTGGAAAAGCTATAATAAGCTGAGAAAATGTAACTGCTTTTTCAGATGGGAAATTAGAAAACATGAAGTAAAAATTACTAAGGTTGTGCTGAAAATGTTAGCAATTCTTTAAAAGATGTATAAACAGTTGCCTTTTGCTTTCCTTTTAGTAATTATATAATATTTCACAGAACTGTGAGAAATTTATAGGTTCATAGGTTCATAGGTTCATACTAGGCTATCTGCCCTAGGGCATTTATAAGCCTAGCCAGAGTGTGTGTGGCTTCACCACCCCTTAGGATGAGAATACTATACCCATTAGTTTGCTGTGCCTCTGTCCAGCAGTGATACAGAGATGATTCCCGGGGTAAACCTACGATCTCCCAGCCACTCGTCAAGATTTCTCTTGAACAGAGTCAGTGAGGGGCTCTGCCTCACATGGACTGGGATTCTGTTCCATAGTGTAGGGAGTCTCTGGGTGATGAATCTGTCCCTCCAGCACGTCCTATTTATATCCGTGTTGAGGTTTAAGTCTCTTGCTCTCGTGGGTCTGGTGGATTTGGATTTTTTGAGGTGGAGCATGTCCATTAATTCCGGGTTGGACATGGCCTTGTATGTCAGGCACAGATCACCTCTGAGCAGACGGTATGCGACTGAATAGAGCTGGAGTTTCTTCAGTCGGGCATCGTATGACATATGTTTGAGCCCCTTTATCCTTTTGGTGAGGAACTTTTGGGGTCTTTCCAACTGCTGCAGGTGTCGGGTAAGGTACATTCCGAATGGGGTGTTGTACTCAATCATTGGTCTGATAAGTGAAGAGTACAGGGGTACAATGACCTCTCCTGATCTGGATGTGAATCCCTTCATGATCAGGTGGGCAATGTAGAAGGTCTTCCTAACCACTTTGGCAATGTGAGTGTCAAAAGAGAGGTTACTGTCAACTTGGGTCCCCAGGTCCCTGATAACTTCTTCTGTGTTTAATGGATTACCACCTATGTGGTAATTAGGGGTTACCTTGTTTTTCCCAAAGGGTATGACTATACATTTTTTGGCATTTGGCTCTGGCACCAGTTATCCATTTCTATGAGACCTTTCTGGAGGATGTCTGTGTCTGATGGAGTGTCAATTATGGTGCCCAGTTTGCAGTCATCTGCAAATTTTGTCAGCCACAATCCCCCTATGTTTGCCTGCACTTCAGAAAAATAAATGCCGAACAAGAGGGGGCCCAGGACTGAGCCCTGTGGGACACCGCTCGTGACCGGCTTAGAGTCTGACATGGCACCAGCAACTCTAACCCTGTGTGTTCTGTCCTTGAGCCAGTTTGCAACCCATCTTGTGACATATGGGTTTACATCTAAGCTGGTGAGCTTTTCTATGATGCCCGAGTGGGGTATTGTGTCGAATGCTTTTGCTAGGTCAAGGTAGGCTGTGTGAACTGCCTTACCCTCATCAATGGCCTTAGTGACTGTTTCGAAAAAGTCGAACAAGTTCAAGAGGCAGGATCTGCCCTTGACAAAGCCAAATTGGGTAGGATCTAGTGTCTGTAGGTCCCCAATGTCTTTATTTATGAGTTCCATTATGATCCTCTCCATAGCTTTGCAGACAAGGCTCGTCAAGCTTATGGGGCAGTAATTTCCAGGGTCCATAGAAGCACCGCCTTTGTGGAGTGGGACCACAGTTGCCGTACGCCATTCTTTGGGTACGTATCCTGTAGTAAGGCTAAGATTAAACAGCAGCCTTATGTGTGGGTTTAGTTCCTCATTGAGTTCATGTAGCACACAGCCGGGGACACCGTCCGGTCCCATTGATGCTGTGTTTTTTGCTTTAGAGAGAGCAGCTCTCACCTGGGCATCTGAGATGTTTGGGAGGCTAGACTCTGGTGGGATAGATATTTCTCCTTTTGGGGGGGAGGGAGGGGAGAAATTTGCACTGAACCTGTCTGCCAGTATGTTGGCAATGTCTGTGGGTCCAGTGATTTTTTTTATCATTTTGGACTAATTCTGAGCATATCTGGGAGTTTCCACCCAGGTTTCTAACATAGCTAAAGAAGGCTTTATGATTGTCTTTTGTGTCATTAGCGATTTTTCTCTCAAAGTTGGCCTTGGATGATTTTATGATTGATCGTAGTTTTTTGCTAGTATTGATCAGAGATGCCTTCCCATTTAGGGATTTTGCTCTGTCATGTAGTAGCTTTCTCCTCTTGTTATAGAGTTTGTTTATGGCTGGAGTCCACCAGACCGGGCGCCTGCCTTTGGTGGAAAAGGTCTTGATTTTATTAGGGATTGCTTGATCCATACATTCCTGGAGGTGCTCGTAGAAGGCATTTGTAAGGGTTTCAGCAGCGTGGGTTGTGGTTTCCACTGGCTCGGGGCCTTGAAGGATACCACTCCAGTCTTAAGAAGTGTGAAGTTTGCTTTTGAGAAGTTCTTCACTGTGGTCTTTTGCTGGGGTGGGGGCGGGATGTGGATCTCCAGTGAGATTAATTTATGGTCTGATCTCACCAATGAGGGATATACTTCCGGTGTGGAGCATTTTGTCCCCATGTTTGTGATGATCAGGTCTAGTATATTTTCTCCTCTTGTGGGAATGGTGACTAGTTGTTCCATAGCATTTGAGTTTATGAACTCAAGGAACCTTTGGGCTAGGGTGTTGGGGCTTGAGTAATGTTCCCAGTCTATGTTTGGGTAGTTGAAGTCACCCAATATGATGGTGTTTGGAGAGACATTTATACTCTCCAGTGTCTTCAGGAAGGCTGTGTGGGTTTCCTGAGTTTGAGAAGGTGGTCTGTAGCATGTTACAAACTGTAGGGCAGTTTTACCTATGGTTAATTGCACCTGGATGGTCTCCGATGCTTCGTGCGTTGCCACTAACCTGGAGATGTGGGTATCCTTTATGAATATGGATACTCCCCCTCCTTTTGTAGTTCGGTCCGGATTTTGGGGCCAGAACGCATGATATGAGGTATAACCTGATAGTGCTGGGGTGCTCTCAGGAGCCTTGAACCAGGTTTCAGTCACAGCACAAACATCGATGTTCTCCATACTGAAGAGGGCTTCGAGGGCGTGCATCTTGAGGTTTAGACTTCTGGCATTGAGCAGTATTACCCTTAGTTTTTCTCCATTTTTGTTTTCTAGGGCGGTAGGTTTATCATTTGAGCCTTGCCTAAAAAGGCACTATGGGGTGGCAAGAGCCTTTGCCAATATCCGGAAGCCCAGGGTGACAGGTGCAAGCCATCCCTTGCAAGCAGCGTGGCTTGTCAAGCATGTCATCCCAGGCAGACAGACATTGGATCCTTAGAATGACACCAGTAATTAAGCCAATTATTAAAGCTGATCATTTTGTCTCTGTATTGTGGCATCATTCTTGGTGAGGGTAGGATACTGCTCAGGGTCAGGGTCATACCGGCCTGGGCTACATAATCTGAGAGCTCCTCTATGTCTCTTTTCATGTAGTCCAGGGAGTGCGTCTCAGGTCGTTCACACTGGCATGGACAATGACTGAGTCATACTTGTACTTGCTGTGGAGTGACCTGAGTGCTTGTGTTATGTGGCGGATTCTAGCGCCTGACAGGCAGCTAACTGTGATCTTTTCCTTGTTCAGTCTGGTGAGTGGGACGTCAGTGTGTCTGACTATGGAGTCACCTATAACAAGTGTGTCTGGCATTGTGTTTGGCCTTAAGGGCTGTGACTGTTTAGCACACTGACTTTGAGAACTATGTGTTGCATGTCTTATGTCTTGAGGTGGCAGTTGCTTGGGTGTCTGCTTTGGAGGCCTCTGTAGTTTTGGTAGATTTTTGATCAGTGCCTCCGAGTATGTCTTTGTGTGTTTATGTGTTTGTTTTGCAGTTGTGATAGTTCTATGTGAAACTGGGTTTGTGGTGTGCGTGGTTTCCTTCTCCTCCTGTCTGGTCTTGCCAGTCCTGAGTTGAGAGAGCTCAGCCTCCAGTTTGGCTTTATAGTTGCATCTCTCACATGTATTTGTGTTTTGTGGGAGAAGGAGTGGGTTGTCTGTGTACATGAGGCAATTGTAACATTGCCTCAAGATGCCCAGATTCACCAGTTGAACAGGAGAGGACGCTAGCAACTGACCCCTTTGACATGCTAGAAAAAGTGAAAAAGTTTGCTGTGTAACTGAGTCAGAAGGGACCTATAGGGAAATGGGTACTCAAGGGGATTCTAGGCTAATGTAGTACTTTGTTTAGTATACAAGTACTTTACCTATATAAAAATGCTTTAGGAGCAAGTGCTGAGCTATTGAGATAGAGAATAGACTGTTTAGATTGCAAGTAGACAAGTTCTAAGGGAAAAATTGAAGAGCAGACTTTACGGAGCCAGAAATAGTTTAACCTTGTTTAACCGGCGCTGCCCGATGGTGCTCTATGGGCAACTCCGCGCTAAATCATGCCAAAGCTCGCTAAAGCGGGCTTTATAGCAGGGGGTTGAAAAGACCTAGGAATTGACCCAAAATGGCCAATAGACTACAAGTTTCTGGCTGGAACCACTGCTCTAGGGACAAATAGGCTGCTCAGTGCTCCCCACTCCCACTGGTGAACAAAGAAGCTTCCCTTTATCCAAATAAGGATATGGAATAGCACAGGAACCAAGCCAAAGCCCAGAGATCAGCAAACTCTGAAGACTGGACTATTCTAGTTCAGTAAGGTGGGAAAACAAGATTTTTTTTTTTTTTTTTTTACAGAAAACAGAGGAAAAACAGACAGTAAATGCTATAAATGCTTTTAAACGGCTAGCGCACTTGAGTGTGTTAGCCTACAGGTAAAATTAAGCAACAAATAACTTTTTTAAAAGTGCAAAACAGTTAATCAACACAAAAACAGTTTAAATAGAATGCAGAGCTGTATAAACAGGCGAAAATGCAGTCGCTAAGCAGTAAATAATCAAAAATGTACAAAATTTTATATTTGCTACTGTGAGAATGTACTGCAGTTTAAAGTGAAAGTCACATTACTGTACACACAGCTTTTATTTTATTTTTTGTTTATTCTTAATTTGTTTACTGAGATCCCATCTTCTTGACTTGGGATAGCTCAGCTGGATGCTCAAGATCGCACGGCACCTATCGAAAAGAATAAGGGAAGTTCCCCAGTGCTCTGGCTAAATTCCCCCCAGTAGTATACATACGAAAAGGGACTGCTGGCCTTGTAGGACTAAGCCAGTCAACATAGGATAAATAAAAACATAAATAATTAATGTATAAAACTTTTCTTAATTTTATTTTAACTTATGTCGTTCTATTTTAACTTATGGAAAACTATATCATTTAATACGGTGGGATTGTTCTGTTTGCTGAAGGAAGGTTGGTGTCATATGTGAGAATTTAAATAATGAATTCTTTGTATTGCATTTAGTGCTTAAGAAGAGTATTTGCCAGGTGAAGACCCTTAACTAATACATTTTTTGTTGCCCTGTTTTTTTTTTTGTACAGAATTTGTTTCACAGCCCTAGTTTTGTTATTTATTTACAATCTTACCCTGTCATCCAACACACTTGAAGAGTTTTTGTTCCCATAGTATTTAAAGGAGTACAACAGGTTTCTCTAATGTATTCCTCAACTTCACGGCCCTTTTCCTCCCTATTTACATTGTCCTCTGTAAAGCAACAACAATAAAGCATTTACAATTTTTATAATTCCTCTTACTTCTGTAACAGAAGCCTACCTTCTCATACTGTGATGGTTTCACTTACAAAATGATTCTCTCAAATTTGAATAAAGCTTGCTGGAGTCACCCAATTACTGACATCATTGAGGCCAGGCAGTGTAGGTACTTTTTTTTTTTTTTTAATCAGTTCCCTCCCCCAAAGTGACATCACCACAACCGTTATCTGATTCAAACTAAAATAAGACCCACCCATTCTGTGATGTCATGGCTCCCTTGACCTTCCCCCAGCCTGAGTGCTGTTCATTTTATTCAGTAGTAGTGTAGTAACACTGATGTTTGGAAACACAAATTTGGTATGCATACTTGTACATTCTGCACGGCAAATGATGCTTAGGTGGTGCATCGCTTGCATAGTTCTCTGTTGTATTTGCACCAGATACTGCTAGTGTGCAGTGCAGGAATAGAAAGATTAAAACATTAACCTGGTATCAGAGATGGCAGTGCAACATATTCATAGTGGCTTAACGTGAGAGTAGCTCTAAGCAAGCACCATGTGAAACCTGAACAAGCACCTAGAATTATTCAGTGCAGCTTCCACACCTTAAGTCTGAAAATGAATTCACATACTCACATGAACAGGAGTAGCTGCATATTGATGCCTAAAGGTGTATGGGCATGTCGGGTGGTTACTACACTGCAAAACTGGTATGTAATGGTGGAGATATTTGGAAGGCATGAGCAAACACACCAGTATATTAAAACCATAGCACCAATTGAACTGGAGGCTGGCAAATAGATTTAGTAAGGGATTTTGTCCATGCACAAATATTTCAACAGTGATTTTTTTGCAGTGGCATCCATTATCTGATTCAAGGTAAGTTAACCTTGATGTCCTTTATTTAAAAAAAAAAAATCAATAAAAAATTTACTTTGTTATAAGTGACTTCTGGACACAAGAAAAAGGAACGGGAAAATATAGCAATGTGGTTTGTATGTATAAAGACAAATCCAGGGACACTGCAAAAGTTTTTTGCAAACCAACCAGTGGAGTAAAAACATATGAAGGCAAACACTGCATACCAACACACTTTGCACATGTAAATCTCAATTTTTAACAAGGTGGAAGCATGAAGTGATTCCTTAACACTTAAATTAATAAAGATCTAAACTGGTTAATAGTATAAATGTTTTATTCTTTAGCTCCTTGGTGCAACACCTTACTGGATGTGATTGCAGTCAAGTAAGGCCATGGCTATAGTGCAGCAAAAAAATGTCCCCTCTAACAAAGGAAATGCTAGAGCAAAGATTAAATTACATGAGTCAAGTACCCTGCTGAGATCTGCCAAACAATGGAATTACCAGGTCAAATTACCCTCAGGACTTTGACAGCTAGGGAAGCTAAGTGTTATGGGAGAGGGGAGAAGTAAATTGGACTGGAATTCATTGTCTCACGAATTGGTGCCATTTAAACTAAATTAGAAAAAAAGGCAGCAGTAAACAGCACTTTGAGTCTGTTCTGTGGCATTTGCACTGTTTCTGTTTTAAGTAGTCATCCAGCAGCAGGAAATGTTACTTACACTGTTCTGTTTTACTCAGTACTTTGTACGCATGCAACATCTATGAAATGACAGGAACTTTAGGCAAACGGAGGCCTGCATGATGTAACATTTTTGAGCCAAACAATGATTTCTGGGATACTGGATGGCAGCCTGATTTATCCAAACCACGTCAATATGCCAGTCTCCAGGTGGTCAGAGTCTGGAATTACATATAAAAATATTTAAAATCCTGTAAATAATCCCAGAGTGCTGTTAAAGTGTAGGAAACGTCATGCCATGATGTTTTAAACATGTTTTTTGAGTCAGTGGGTGCGGTACTCCTTTAACATGGGGTCTGAATGAGACTGAATTCTCAAAATATGGAACAGATTACTGTTTGTAAGCAGAGGTGGCTGCTTTCTAACTGCAAAATCTAAATAGGAGTGAGGCTAGTAGGAGAGTGGCCTTTGTGTCTCTAGTAGTCATTTAACTTTTTGAAGTGTAATACAGTAGTATTCATCCTGCATTGAAAGGGGCTATGAAACAACAAGTTTTGTTGGTGCGGGTTTGCAGAGCTTTAACATTTTTGTTAGAGGCAGCTGCATTCTGGAGTTGGGCACATTTTATTTGGGTCGAATACCTTTACTGATGGGTGTTCTAGCTGCTGAGGTGAGATAGATATTTTTCAGGCTGACAAAAGCAGGTCATTAGTATCTTGTTTCTTTTTTATATGTATTTGGAAGTTTTCTGGCTGCTCTAACAGAGAGTGAGAGAGAGGCTGTGAACTTTGATGATTTTATTCTGATATTGAAAGCTAGTGACAAATAGGGCACAGCATATGTTAATCTAAACTAGTTAAGGACTAGACAAGTTGAAAGAGCTTGGGGCATGTCATATGTCTTTTCAGAACTTTTTATTCAAATTTCTTGTGCAAGATTATTCCTGTTTCTATATTTATTTTCAGGCAAAATGTTTTACTCTGTTTGTTATAAGAACTTTACTATTCAGTTTTAAATGCGTGCTGATGCTTGACTTATCATTTAATGGATATGTACATTGAATCTTGTATACTAGCAACTGGTTGGATCCACCTATCAAAGAATAATTGCTCAGAATTAAATGCTACCATGTAAACATTTAAGGGATGGATTATTTTAGGAAGCAAACAGTAATTTCTAGTCTTGGTTTGCTAGTGTAGTCTGGGTGCTGGAAACATAATTGTAAATTAAGGAGAAGATGTCATCACTTAAGAGTTTTAATTTTGCACTACATATGGAGACTATCATATGCATGTTTGTGTTAAAAATAATTCTGGACAAGTTTCAATTACTTTGGTAAGAGTGCACTGAAAGGCACTGGAAATAGTCTAAAGTGGGTAGAATCCCGGGGAGTCCAAGATCATAACTCTGATCTGCAGATGTACAGTGGTTTAGGTTCTGTCTGTTATCCAAGACAGCAGTATGCCTTTATTGTGCACCCTTAACGCTAGTCTCCCCGGGCCCTCACACATTACTAGGCCTGCAGCAGAGTTGCTTGAACCATCATACCCCTGCTTATCACATGTTTTTGGAGGTAGTGTATGGCATTTATATGCCCATTTGTTACTGTATGGGAATGCAAATTCAGAAATGTTCTGTTTTTAAATAAAATCATTTGATACAACTGCTGCCATCGTAGAAAATGGTGCAAAAGTTGCAGCATAACTGAAGTCTTAGCTGGTATTACAGAAATATTAAGAATCAGCAGGCAATAATATTGTAACCAAAATTAGAATCATTCTATTAATTAGTATACAGGTTCAGTGTCTTTAGTAATGCTTTGCTTTATTTATTAAGAGAAACTACGAAACATTTTATAATTGTTCATGTCTGTTGACATTTTGCTGTGTGTTATTTGATGGCCCATTTAAGATTAAACTTTTCTAAGGGATAATCAAATGATACAAGAATTAATTCCAGTTTGGATATTTTAGCATCATTTTTGCTATTATAAAAAAGATATTTCATGTTCAGGCAAATATATCTGATTCAGTGTCACCCAGACAGAATACACTGTTGTCTATCATATATATGTCTGGCATATAAATCCTTTGAACTAAAACAACTTTTAAAGTAAGAGATATTGCTGTATACAAATATTCCCTAAGAAGCCACCAAAATAACTTAGAGGATTGCTGCAATTACTTATGTAATCCTGAACATTATATGTTCAAACAGCTGATTATCAACTCTGCATTCCTCATTGTGAGATGGTCTTGAACAAATCAACACAAAGAAAATCACTATGTCAAAAGCAACCTTATTAGCACTGCAGTATTTGTGCTTGGCAATTATTGACTTGTTTACATTTTATTTTTTCCATTTAGTGAACATTGTTTTTCTTAGACTAGGTATTTTAGTTAATTTTAAATTTAATGGTTGTTTGCTTCTTATCCATTTAGTGCAGTTAGCTGAGATTCAGCTTTAAATTCTCTTAACAACAAAAGTGTCATTATCTTGTTTCATTTACTGAAGCCACAGTTAGGATAACTTGAGGGTACCAAATGTTAAAATATGTATCTGCTAGAAGTCTGTGAAGATGAAATCATGTTTAATTATTAAAGCAAATGCAACGGAAATATGTTTTTAGAAATGCAGCAAAGTGAATTCAAATTTGTAATATGCACACATACATACAGGCAGATCTATAGAACATTGTGTTTTAATTTTGTGTTGCTTCAAAAATGTAAAATTCAGTATAGCACCAGTCTGACTCTAACCCTCCTTCATGAGTCCTTTCTTTGTATAGTCCTAATATAAATATTTTTCTACCTCCATTTATTCAGGTAAGGTATGATCTGAGAGCTATGCCTGTCATAGCTTTCTCTTTGCAATCATCTCCAGCTCATCTTCTAAAGGAGGGTGAATGCTATACAACAAATAGTGTTTTAAACTTACACTTGCTGCTATGGATGATCTATTTCTGCTGAAGTGACACCTTCTAGAGAAACTTTAGTTTCTTTTGCCAGCTGTACCTCTGCTTTAGGTTTTTGCTTTTTCCCCTGAAGTATGCAGAGTTCTACAACAATGCGTTGTACAAACAGCTGTAAAACAGAACTGACTCAGTCATATCTGATAGGACCAAAACAAGCTCCTCAAGGAAGAGCAAACCTGCCTGGTGGACAACTGCCATTAACAGGCTATACAACAAGAGGCATACATTGCTGTCTAAGAGTAAAAGGGAGCAAGCCCTAAATTGGAAACACTCCATCCTCAGCTTAAACAAGCAAATAAGACTTCTTATGAAGTCCTTCAAAGCAAACTTTGAATCAAAATTAGCTTCTTCAACTAAGGACAACCATAAAGCAATCTTTAGTTACATCCATAACCTAAAAGGAAAGGTCCAGTTTTTTTCCTGAACTGGTAGTTAATGAGACCACATACAGAGCCTGTGGATATAGCTAACCTATTGGCAGACAGGTTCTGTGAAACCTTAACTCCCCTGTCTCCACCATACATACTCCATGACATCCCTACCACCTGTCTCTTACCTTGTATCTCTAAAGAGCAAGTCATAAATGCCCTCTCTAAGGACAAAAACATATCATGTGATGTGATAATCTGGATCAGGTGTACTTTCAAGATAATCAGTCATTACTGTGGTGCTCCCTTTGTTAGCTCCACATGACTTTTGTTTCTCATCCTGTTACTGTGGAAATTTAGACTGTAGATGTCCCATATGGCTACATGAGAAGTATTTTAATACAGAGCCTTGCAATGTACTTAAACCAGTGCTTTCCATATCAGATACATGCACACATACATGAACATACACAAAATATTTTCTTGTAAAAGACAAATTATAATTTTCCTGTACTATCATCCTCTCCCACAGCTCATAATAATGACTGCAATCCTGCTATAAAATCTCTAAAAAGGCACCTCAGAGGTATTAAACACTGAACAACAGTTTAATGGTTACAAAAACCAATACGATGAAAACAGTAAGGTTAAGCGCTTTTCGTTTGGTAGGATCACCGGACTTCTTCAGACAAACAGTTAAAAGCAAGCACCTTAATAAAAATAAAAATACAAAGCAAACCATTCCCTCATACAAAGTAGCCAATCAAAACCCACAGACATTTAATTAACAATTAACACTTACAAGTCAGTATTAAAACTTTCCACACTTTAAAAAGGAACTAGTACTTCAAAACAAATACAGTAAAAATATTCTGCAAGTTGCCATTTCTCAATGACAAACTATTCTTACTACAAATGAGTACTACTATCCAAAGTAATATAATACAATTAATATTACATCTTGAACTAACTAAATAAAGCTAAGCCTTTAAATGACATTACAAGTTGCTAAAAATCTGGCTAAAAAAAGATATATATAAATATAAATTATAAGTGTAAGTGCAATGACCTATGTTTATATAAGTGAATACTTAACTGTGGAAGAAAGGGACATGTATAACAAGTAGTGGAATTATCTGTAAATAGTACCTATCTAATGAGACTTCTCAGTCTTAAGATACTTGAAATCGACACAACCTCATTAAGACCTGGACTTCTACTGGAGTCCAAATGCAATTGCCACAATACCTCCTGTTTCTCCAATAGTAAACTAACAGCACCTTCCTGCTATGCCACAGAGTATTCAGGCAAACCAATGACACAGGTTACATTATACCCTATTAAACAAGCCAGTCTTTAAATTGTTAAACTGCAGCATTCAGCTCTAATTTGTCCTTCTTTGACAGGTGGGCGCCAAGCAGCAGAAAGTATCCTAAGTTTCAATACACTTACCCTTATACAAATAAGTACATCATGAGCCAAAACATTTAAAATTTATAAAAATATTTTTTTACTTAAAATAAATAAAGCATTGCACTTTAAAATTAAATATGCAAACAAGAATAATCTGGTGCTATAATTCCAAGTAAAAGTTTCAGACAGAATACGCATGCAGTTAAGACCCTAAAAAATTTAGATAAACATAATTTGTCCTATTTGTAACTTGCTGTCAGGATCAGAAAATAATCTGCAAAGGTCTTGCAAGCAGTTCTGTCCAACAATTCCTAGATAACAGTCTTGCTCTCTATTTGTATATATCCAAGGCAGTACTTCTTGTTAGCTTCAGTTTTGAAGCTTAAGAAATGCTTTCTCATTTTTAAAGTTACATACATCTGTGGTGAGGTCCTAAATCAAATTGTATCCTTTGACCTAGATCAGCATCTTCAAGCAGCCTCAGACTTTGAGCAATGCAGACTGAGCACAGCAGAGACAGTTTCACTTTCAGACTGCAGTACATTTGCATAGTAACAAAGGGACAATTTGTAATATACAGTTTCAAACACTTACATATTTTATAAAATGTTTGGTATAATGCAATTATTTTTAATTTTTAGTTTTAAAGAATTGGTTGCATTTGTTTCTTAAGGGTGCACAATATCTAATACAGAAGACTCTTTCAGTTGCTGCCATTATAATAAAAGGATCATATATACATATATAGAACAAGCTATACAGCTGCCATACCTCCATAATGTCTGACTTTCAGCAAATGCCAATAATGTTTTTTTTTAAATAAATATTTAAATCATGTTAGAATCATTCTAATTTCTCTAATTTTTTGAATAATATTGGAATGTCACTGCTGCTCTATGTTATTACTCCGACTATATTTTTGTTATATTCAGTGCATAGGGTGCCATAACCTTATATCATGGTTTGGCTGAATTATGGTCAACTGATAAAAGCCCATGATAATTTCATAGGATCTGTAATTATGGCATATGACTCAATGTGTCTCTACATATGTGTTAGAAACCAATGCAAAACAGCTACCAAATGAAAGAAAACAAATTTGGTCAAGGAAGACACACCTCCTATTTAATCCTCCTATATTGCTCATCTCTTAAGTAAGGGCGTTTCCTCCAGAAAAAAAAGAAGTTATAACATTCCTGTACTCTTCCCTCATCAGGCCAATAATTGAGTACAATGCCCCCTTTTGGTATGTACCTTTCCAAGCACGTGCAGCAACTGGAGAGACCACAAAGGTTCCTCACAAGGAAAATTCAAGGTCTTCAGAATCTGTCTTATGTGGATAGTCTGAAATCACTGTCACTTTATTCTGTTTCATACAGACTACTCAGAGGTGACCTCTGTCTTGCATTTAGGGCAATCGCTGACCCTGCTTTATTGGAAATGCTGCATATCCACAAATCAAATGGCACACAAGTTACTTGCTCTAAAGACCTTAACCTGGTATGTGAGATTAATAAAACCTGTTGGAGGAACAGATTTGTCTCCCAGAAGTTACCATACCTTTGGAACAGACTCCCACTTCATCTCAAACAGAGAACCTCATTGGCCCTCTTCAAATGCAATTTGGACGATTGGATGAGTAACCATAATTTCACACCGGGGGTTCCACCTGTGTCTCTCTTGGACAGGGGCAGTAGGTGTTGATAGTGAAAACAAGGGTACATTGGCTAGGCTTGTAAGGGTTATAGGACCATTAGCCTAGTAACTTTGTATGATCCTATAATCCTAAAAATTGGGCAGAAAATAACCACATCCTTTAGCAAACCATAACCACCTCTGCAGATAAAAGCTTTCTCTGTTGATCAATTCAAAACTTAATTTGCTATAACACAAGAACATTATCAGCTTCCCCAACTATGGCAACCTTATGTCTGATAACCTCTGCCCTGGTTTATTACAATGTATGAAGATTAACTCTCATATAAAAATTACTTTTTCTTTAGTCTTTCTATATCACACAGTAGTTTGGCATCAGGGCCAAAGGAAATTACCCATACCAAAAGTACCTCAGAGTAACTTTGGTACTCACTATTCTTACCAAGCTATTTGATAAGCTGCCTATAAATAAATCTAGGATAACTTGATTGAATATGGCCTTCTATGAATTCCCTAACATGATAATTCATCAAATGAAGAACCACTTTCAGTTTTGCCTTAAGTTCTTTCCTTTTGTGTTCTTACTGGTAATGGATGTTGCCATGTCACTGGAACTCTTTTTCTAAACGTGACCAAAGCCTTCAATATTGTAATTCATATAATACTTATCAACTCCCCATTTTTCACTCAGTTGTCCACTCATGTATCAATTGGTTCCAAATATATCATTCGAATGGTATTTTCTCAGTCAAACTCAAACTTTATGTGTTCTTTCAAAGCATCCATTCTTACAATTATCCCTCAAGAGTTTGCCTTAGGCACCTAGTCCTTCTGTAACTACATCAATTTTCTCATCTCTGATCCTCCTCAAAAAACTCATTTCTGGTCACAAATGATCTGGTCATTTACAGATGATCTTCTCTCCAAACAGATGTTATCAAGTTGATTTATCATATGACCTTGAAATCATACTCAGCTAGGTTGAATCAAAGCAACCTCATTTGAACCAAAATGTAACTTTCCCCTCATGTATGTTTATGTATGTTGAGCTGTGATGAAGCTTGAATTGTCACCTAAGAAATTAATCTAAATTCCTCTCCCCTCATTACTGGTATTCCATTAAACAAGCATGTTGATATCATAACAAGTTTAAGTACTTGGACCTCCACCTTGATCTCCCACTATCTTTGACATCCTGCCCTACAAACCTAATCATTATCCTGATGCTACAAGGTCTCCAGTTTTCTTTTCTCAGAAGTTTGGGATACTATAGGAAACTGCTTTCCCACCTCCAGTCTGAGTGTGGACTCTTGTACTTATCTCTTCCTCCTTTTCCACTTCCCAAAACCAAAAGGAACAACAAGTGTTATCAAATCAGCTATACAGAGTCAGTTTCTTTCTCCTAAACGACAGCATCTTTGTACCTCCCTTGCTTATGCAAAATGGTCTCTGTCAAAGAACATGCAGTTACTATTTTATTAACCCTCACTCTTAAATTCCTGACAGTGAGTATAACTTTACAGCTAACAGCCGAGCCAAGCTTTCTGTTACTGTCTCTGTTGATACTGTCTTGCAGCTCCACTACTTCACAGATGTCCTACTTTCTGTTCTAGCTATAACTTTGCTTTCTTATAACTTATACCAAAACTCAGGGATGACTGTGTCCCCAGATCAAAAATAGTCAAGGGCCTTACAACTACAACAAAACTGAGCAGTCAGTGAACTCCTAACTCATTTTCCTTGCCACCACATAATTTTCCCTCTACTCTTGTATCTGCTATTTGCAGTTAACCCTATCCTGATTAAACTATTATAATTCAGCCACTAGACCACCTGTGTATAGTAACCCCAGTGTTATACATCGTGTACCACACCATTATTACAAACTGGCAGTTAGTGCAGAGGATAAAGACAAAGACATGTTAACTAGCTGTTTCCTGTAGTCTTAGCTTTGATTCCTTCAGTCTCCATTTGCCTACAGTGTATCTTTAAATCAAAGAGTAAACAGGTCACACAGACAAACCAGTTACAAACTACAAGAAAAACCTAGTCACGTTTCAGCCTTCTATATCCCATGGATCTATATTGCAGGGGGTTTAAGGTAACACACAGTGAAAACTCTAGCATGGCTAAGTTTTGCTTGCAGTCTTTACTAAATGGTTTCTCTGTGTGACCTTTTTACTCTTTGGTTTGGATGTTAGTTAGGATATTTTGCATACATCTTAATGGTTAAGGACATCAGCTGGGTTAAAGACCCTGTGCTTCTAAAGTATAGCCAAGCAGTCCACTTATGCTGCTAAAAGGTCATAAGAAGTCCAAAACCTGCACATCGACAGCTAGTGGTGCTTGGCTTTCTTGGCTTGAATGAATCCACAAAGACTTAAAAAGAAAAAACAAAAAGTCATGAACATTCAGAAGCCATATAGCTGAAACACTTGATGTCCTTAAGAGGTCATTTGCCATATATTCCATGGACCTCTATTATAGAAGTTTTCAGATATCACACAGTGAAAACTCTTAGCTTGGCTAGACTTTTCAGCTAGATTTTTCTTACAGTATAACTTTGAGTAAGTCACTTAAGCTGGGATTACAGTTGACAGTTAGAAAACTGGGCTAGTCTTTTCAATGGTCTTTTAGACCACATGCCTAATAAATGCCTATGAACTACATAATTATTACTGATACGTTGGTTAACAAGGCTCTATCTAAAGCTAAAAACACTGCCTCCATGGGACCAGATGGTGTCCCAGGCTGTGTCATACGCGAGCTCCAAAAGGAATTAACCCTGCATCTTAATACCCTGTTCAGTCTCAGCCTCTCCACAGGATATGTGCCCATAGAATGGCGCACGGCAATGGTGGTCCCACCACACAAGGGTGGGGCCACAACTGACCCTGGGAACTACCGACCAATAAGCCTGACCAGTTTGATCTGTAAGGTTATGGAGCAAATCATTATGGAACTCATAAATGGAGAGATTGGGAACCTCCAGTCGCTGGACCCCACACAGTTTGGCTTTGTCAAGGGCAGATCATGCCTCCTAATTTCTTTGAGACAGTTACTCAGGCTATAGATAAGGGAAAGGAGGTACACATGGCTTACCTTGACCTTGCTAAAGCATTTGACACCATTCCCCATTCAGGTATTATTGATAAGCTCACCAGCCTGGGCATAAACCCTTACTTCACAAGATGGATCGCAAACTGGCTCTCAGACAGATCCCATAAAGTAAGAGTAGCGGGATCTATGTCCGAATCCAGACCAGTAATGAGTGGTGTG